>NC_091169.1:24367436-24500403 GCF_040958095.1 Procambarus clarkii
CCTAGCACCTTGTATGAATTTTCAATAAGTTTCCTGTAGAGGTAATTCTGTATGTCAGCCTGCTTGATAGCATAATCTTTAACATAACACAAAGTGCATGATATACCTTAGGGTGCATCATAATGATATGCTCAGAAAGCACTTCAAAAGCTTGGACTGATATTTTTCCCCATGTTATCTAATATAGTTTCCATCAAAATATGGCAAATTCTTAATGTACACTAATGTTGCATTATATACATCATTATTTTCAGTTAAAAGATGTCAGAAGGCCATGTTCGTATTCTTCGTACGCCTGGTCACCATGGATATGGTGTCAAATTTTCCCCATTTAATCCCAATCTTGTTGCTGTTGCAACAGGACAGAATTTTGGATTGTCAGGTGAGACCAATTAAAACAAAGGTGATTGTTTAAATGCTAATTTATTCAGGGAGGACTTTGCCCTGAATAAAGGGCAAATTGGGAGGTTTCTTTTCCCAAGATCAGGGAGTGCATTTTACCAGAAGGCACAGTGGGTTGTGGCAATACAAGCTTGTCTGATTAATTGATACATTCTAGAAAAGTATTATCAATAATTACTACAGTATAAGAAAAGTACAGTAGTAATAACAATTACCACTCCACAAAATATATAAGTATCCGTGATAATGTGTTGGTATACAGTATTAATATCTGAACATTCACACAAATTAACACACCCAGTAGATTATTTGCAGTGAAATTTCAATTCTTAGGCAGAGGAAGGTTGATCCTGTCAGATCTTTGTCTTCCTGATGACGGTGTGGTGAGCAGCTCCGAATGGAGTGATGCTTTGTTTGACCTGGCTTGGAGTGAGCAATTACCCAATAACATCGTTAGTGCATCAGGAGACGGCACATTGCAGCTTTGGGATACAGCCAAGCCACAGGTATGTGATGTATTGCTTAGTAATGTACCTCCTTCCATTTATATTACTGTATATCAATTTTCATATACAGTACTGTACAGATCTAGGGTATTCATCTTGGCTCTCAGACTCTGTACTGCAAGTTGGTTCCTTTAAGTCATTGGCTACTTTGAATTTGCTTTTTATTTACAGCTAGAATTTGTTTCTTGTTCAGTGATGTTAAACAAGAAGCAATTTTTACATCTGTTGTATTTTGTATCTCCTCTGATCCACAGTTATGGGAGCTAACCTTAAGAAGTTAGATACTACTTTATATAGGAACTACTGGGTGCATGTGTTAATATGATTGTCATTGTAAATGTGATCATGGAAAAACCAGCATAATCTACTACCTATTTGCCATTCCTCTTTGTTTATGTATTCACATAACATTGCACACTTGGATGCTTTTCTCAAGTTACTCTAAACAGCTTTAAGAAAGTTTTAAAGTTCAACGAATGCTTCCAAATGTTATTTGGGAAGAGACATATTATTTTGTTGTAGGATTAAGTTAGGAAGATGTTGCAAATTTGAAATGTTTTTGTTTGAATTTTAATTGCATGCAGAAAATGCCTCCAAGTGGCATAGTAATCAGGAATAAGAAAAACATTCTTAAAGTTTAAGCCAACAATACATATACAGTATGTCTTCTAGCCTATGTAAATTATATGCAACATATGTTTTTACATCATTTGTCTTAACAGGCTCCTCTGATGGTGTACCAAGAGCATTTGAAGGAAGTTTATAGTGTAGATTGGAATCAAACACAAGAGCATCAGTTCATCTCTGCTTCATGGGACACAACATTAAAACTGGTATATATGTTAGTCTTGGACAGTATTGTATTGTATTGTATTGGACATTGCTTAATTTTAGCTTGCCTATCTATGTCCATGTGTTTAATAAACACACAAGTCTAATCCATGTTTTTATTAATATACAGTATTTGTGAGGTGCCCCCCCCCCCCCCCCCCCCAGTAACTCCCCTGAGCTCATGGTGCTGATACCACAAGGAATTTCCCATACATTAGATTCCTGAGACTTTCTCAGCCTCACAGCCACGACTGCTATCCAGCCCCTACAAGAAAGCAAAAAGAGTACATGTGGATCAAGAATGAACCAACAATCAAGATGAGCTGCTCAGAAAGTTAAATGGCAAAAATATAGCAATCAACATCTCTATGAGAAACGAATGATAAGGCTAAACCATCCAACCAATAGTTTGAACAAGCAACAAAACCAGTTGAATTCTTCCAATCATCACCAGGTGGCAGCTCAAGTCATCCAAAATCCCAGCATGCAACCCTCCTGATGTATCACAGCTCCATAGTGATATTCATGCTGTGTGACTGGACACTCATACAAATAAGGGGGTTAGGTTTTCTTTCAGACTCTGTCCAGTAATGAAGCCTGTTGTACACTTCACTAGTGTGTTGACTGTAGGGTTACCATACGTCCGTATTTTCCAGGACATATCCTGGATTCAGGTGCCAGAATTATAATGTAATTTATATAATTATATAATGGATAATAATATAATGCCAAAGGCCCTCAGTGTGTGTTGGGCAGGGACACGGGGTCGTGTTGGCTGTTAGTGGAGGTGTCCTGTATTCTGACTGTTCAAATATGGCAATCATGGTTGGCTGACCATGTTGCGATTCCCTCATGGCTTAGTTTTGCTTTGGCTCTTGTTTTAGGGTTCTCTTTCCTGTCACCATCAAAGAACCCAGTTGGCCATCAGAGTTTAACTTATTCTCTGAGGAGCCCTTTCATTCGGTTGACAACTTTCAAATTGCCCTTATTCTGGATAGTGCTTTGAGCCTTGAGGTTCTGTTGATAGAGAAATGTAGTTGTTAATATTTTGGCTTCCTTTGGCAAATTACCAGTGTGTCTCCCCCTTTGGGGATGGGATTCAATGCTGTATGCCTAGAGGCATGAGAAGGGCCATCCTTTTTTAGTTTACATTCCTCCCATGGTTGGTGATTCATTCTGAAGTCCTTTGCAATGCTTCATACACCAAGAGTGTTAATGTACATTCATGTGGAAACTGCATTCTTTTTGGATGAGTAGTGCTGTGCTTGGTTTAGCCTAAAGAGGATGGTTTAATTATGAACAGCCTCCCATTTTTGTGCATGAGAGACATGTTTAAGTGACCATTTGTTTTGTGCACATCTCCTCATGCTTTCTGTTATCTTTCAGTGATGTGTTTCAGTGTTTGATAGCTTTACTCTATATGCATCTTGCCACCAGGGCCAGATATTGGTCCTGGATCCTGGTAGATCAAGATAGTCTTAGAACCTACTGTTTTGGAAGGGCACTTGTGGCGTCAGTGCTGCAAGCTCCGAGGAGCTACTATACTGAGCAGCTTCTCAGGAAAGGTTGTTTCATTACACTCAACACTTATTTTTACTAACAATGACTGGGTTTGACTCATTTTGACTGGTTAACATTGACTGACAAATATGACTGGTTTTGACTGCCTGCTTGGCTTGTAATTTTATTTTTTATATTTTATTTTTTATACTGTAATTTTGTTTACACTGTATTAATGTTAACTCTTATTTACAAAGTTTCCATGTAGAAATTGAATTTTAAATATTCCTTCCAGGTTACCTTATGTTCAAACATTTATTTTAAATTTCAGTGGGATCCCAGTCATGGCAGGTCTGTAGTGACAATGACAGGTCATGAATCACTTGTGTATCAAGCTGTTTGGTCTCCTCATTTGTCTGGCTGTGTTGCATCAGCTGCAGGTGAGTGTATAGCTTTCAATAATAATAATAATAATAATAATAATAATAATAATAATAATAATAATAATAATAATAATAATAATAATAATAATAATATTTGTAAAATATGTATACATAAGATTATATTACAGAGGTATATTTGAAGGTACAGGGGTTGCATATTAAAAACATCCTCTGGTATGTAAAGCATTTTGGCAAAAATACAGTCACTATCTCGGCATTTCCTTCATGCACATCACATACATTAAGTGAGCCAAACAAGGCTTTTCACATATAAATGAAAAATAGTGTATAAAACACCTGAGGATCCAGATCAGAAAGGAGCATTTGACTGTTTTAACACCCTGTTTCAGCGTTAAGGTTTCTCGGATGCTACCATAGCAAATGCCACAGGCATCCAGGTGCCAAACAAGAATCAGATGATGGAGAGCCAGCCCAGGGTCACTTGGCACTGATGGCACCTACACACCTAGGCCTCATGCAAAACTTTAGTTAAATATTCGGAAGCCACAGATCCTGATGTCCAAACAAAACATGGCTCAGAAGACAGCGAGAATTTTTCATATACAACAGGACCATTTACAGAGATTCTTGTCATGATGGGAATAAAATAGTGCCTGACAGATGATACAAATCATGTGTGGATCATGAAGACTTTGGATGAGGAAACATTCAAGGGCCCTTACTTCAATAGTCTCCATACATTTGAGAAATTATTTTACATTTGTCCTCCTCCTACATATGCTTTATTTTACTATTTATACAATAAAAAATTTAATTCTAATAATTATATACTTATAAATAGAAGAATGGAAAGTAATTTTTTCACCCTTTTATATAAAGGGTGAGTTTTTTTAATGTCTACATGGAAAGTAGAATATACCAGATGTAATACAAATGTTTTCCTGAGGTAGCTTCCCTCCAGGGACCAGAACCAGAACTTGGCTCCCCTCTCACAGAGGCACAGGGAGTGAGTAACAGTCTGCTACCTCACTGGAAAAAGCCTCCAGAAAGTCAGAACAAGGGATTCAGTCCAGCTAGCTTGAAACTCAGTAGTATCAATTCCCACTACCAGGAGGCCCGACCACAGCCCTCGGCCGGTTCTCCTGGTCAATTCTGCTGCTGATGAGGTAGCATTTAAATCTGTCTATAGCATTCCAGTTTGTCATTTATGGGCAACCCTTGCCACTTCAAGCTAAGTGCTGGTCATCCTATGACTCTTTTTGTCCTGTGGGTGCCTTTCCTTTCTTTATTAGGTTTCTTGTTCTAGTATTACTGCAGCATTAAGTGCATGTTTTTTATCATGCTTATTATCATGCTTATTGTATGTGCTTCATCTCCAAATAGCACAGAACTTGTAGCGGGCACTATTTGAAAAATAAATGCTTAGTTTTATATAGAGTATTAATCATTTTATTCTGTAAATTTTAGGTGATGGAACATTAAGAATATGGAACGTAAAAAGAAGCTCTCGGCCATCAATGACAATACGTGTTTGTGATGGCGAAGTTCTTAGCTGTGATTGGTGCAAGTATAATGAAAATATTGTTGCCACATCAACCACTGATTCCAATATCTTTGGATGGGATCTGAGACATCCTGGACAACCTATCTATATTCTCCATGTAAGTATTTCAGTAAGCTATTAAACAATATACTTTAAGGTTTTTATGCAGTCTATCTCATGTACTTTATTGAAATGGTATGATGTAAATGAACTCCAGTATGCTCAGCTGTATATCCTATACAGTACATATATTGCTTTTACATAGGGTAACATGTCATAATATACAGAACAACATAACATACCTTGGGTCATGGAAACATATTGTGGGTAAGTGCTGCCTCTTCTTTGGGTGTGATGTTTATAGTGGTATGGATATGGTATTACACCTGGTCGAGTTAATGTGATGCCACCATCTCTCTTTTGGCCTCAATGAGGACAGGAAGCCAGAGTTTTGTCAGAGGTCCTCTATTTGTCCTGATGAGTTTATCAAGCTGGATTTTGAAATAATAGTATTTTGGCATTTATGGCTTTGGCAGGTAGGCACTTCAAAGGGTTTATATTAATGGCTTTAACATTTTTAGCATTTTTAACAAGATTTATATTAACAGGCTTTTTCACCCTGTGGGTGAAAAAGCATCTCCAGTTTTCTGTCCTGCATTGTAGCTTGTTGAGCTTGAAACTGTTGCTCCTTGTTTGTATTATATCAAACCCTTTAAAGAAGTGGCCTGGATCAATATCCTCTGAAAGTGTTCAGTATTTTAAAAGTTTTGATGACATCAGCCCTGTCATGTCTGGTTTGCAATGTTGCTAGCCTTGTGGCCCTCTACATAGATATAGTGATTTCAGTAAGGCAAGGGAATGAAGAGGTAGATTTTGTTGTCTTCTAGGGTAGACAAATCTTCTAGAGCACAGCAAACTGAACAAGCTGAAAAGAATATTCCAAATGCAGTGCAGAGTTAGTATCACCATTGTGGCTTCTTTAGTACTACTGTAATGTAGTGCACACACTGGTCTCATATAATGCCCACTGGCAGTGTGCTCATGGGATAGAATAACATACTTGACCCTTAGCATGCCAGATTTTCTACATGCTACTTCCAGAGTATTATAGACATGGCATTACAGATGTGTAGGTACAAAGGATATCTGCATATTAAGTTGAATTTATTCTCATAAAGTCTATTTGTAACTTGTATTCCTTTATTATATCTCTGTTTAGCCACACGTTACCTCTAACAGCATGTATATTTAACCCTGCTTGCTTCATTGATATGCAATAGCAAATTCTCTTGAGCTGTCTGAATTTACATGCCTGTATTGCCTCCATGTTTCATAAACAATCATTTCAGTCTTACATGCTATCACAATTTATAGCACAACCTTCTGGCTACACATGCATTGTTCAGATATTGAATTACTGTAAAGTTTCTATATTATATTAACCATTGCATTACAGTACAGCAAACTCTTTTATATATGGTATAACATGTGGTACTTTCACATACAGTACCTTCAAATTCAACAGATTAAATTGATTTTCTATATTTCAGGGACATGAATATCCAGTGCGCAGAGTGAAGTTTTCTCCCTTCGTCGAGACTCAGTTAGCTTCAGTTTCCTATGATTTCACTACAAGGTATAATAGGCTTATTATATGCTATACTAGTAGATCATAATCAGTAAATGGGTAAGTTCTGAGTTTTGCAAACAATTGGGTATTTTTGCTTGCCTGTGCATTCATGAGTATTTGTGCAGTACGTGGTGCTCTTATTACACGTTTGTAGCATCAGAGAGAGCTGTGTTCCTGATGTCCTGTAGCCTTTATTTCTTTATATATTTTACCACAAATATTTTTTAAATATCAAGTGATCTTTGTTCGCACTCCATCTTTGAGTTTGTTCAAACCATCTGCTACCCTTGAGGAAATGCTTCCTTTAACCTATTCAATATAATTTGTCTGGTTATATCCGGTGTTAGCTGTTGCACTGAGTCATTGATAAAACCAACCCCACCCCATCTTGCCTTTTGGGTAGTCAGTTCTTTCTCAGCTTCAGGTGCAGTTTGATGGGCTAAGGCATAGTGAGATGTTGAGTCTCTCTTTTGCAGCTGCAGTGGTTTAAATTTTTCCAAAGTTGTATGCTACTATACTTCAGGATATGGCTGTGTACTTCTTCAATGCCTGTCTGGCCTTCAGGCAAATGGTCCTCAGTTTTTAGATTATGCTTGGGCCTGTCTCCCTTGTACAGTTTCATATTTTTCCTATGATGAGGTGCAGAATGTTCTCTTGGAGGTCCAGGTAAATAAAGCAAATAAAGCCTAGCATAGCATAAAAAAAGAACCATAACCAGGGGAAGGGAACACTTCTTAATCTCTCAGTGGTAGTGCTTCCGTAAATTGTTAGAGCTAACTGGCCTACTTTGTTATGGATTACGGATGCTTATAAAAACATCATTTATTTAAATTATTATGTGACCTGCAGGATAACTTTGAAGTTGTCATAAAAGCTTGATTGAATTTCAAACATTTATGTTATAGTAAAAACTGTTTAAATTAATCTTATGATTTTTTCAGACTTTGGGACCACACAGTGCCCTCTCCCTGCTTGGAAGTGATGAAGTATCACACTGAGTTTGTGTATGGCCTGGACTTCTCTAATCATAAACAGGGTGTAATGGTAGACTGTGCATGGGATCAAACTGTTGCAATATATCAAACAGGGAAGCCCCACCCCAGTGCACCTGAACTTTCAAAATGAAGTTTTAAGCTTTGAAATAAAGATTTAAATTAGAATGGCCTACTTTACTTTTCTGAAATGTTATATTGATTACAGGTCTTGTTATTTTTGTAATTCATCCTTCATTCACTAAGATATGTACAAATTCAACTAAATGTGATAACCACATTAATGTATATACTGTATTATGATAATCATGTATAAAGCTGTACAGAAAAATTATAGTAAATGTCTGTTTATTGTATTATCCTTGCATGTTATTTTGATCTATATAATATACTGTACTGTAATAGCTCTCTAATTTGAACCTCAGTAACTTAAATCTTTGGGTAATTTGACCCAAATATTGTAAAGTACATACATACAAGGTGTGATACAAACATTGATGAATTTATAAACAGAGCTAGTACATACAATGCCTAAAGCCACTATTAAGCAAAGCGTTTCGGGCAGGAAAAACACTAAGACTAAAACTTAATACTAATTGAGATTAAAGTATAAATTGTGATGAGATAATATAAAATTAAAAAAGGGGGGTGAACATGGCAGAAAAATAGCAAATATACAATTTGGTCGACAAACAGCATTGTTTAAAATAGACATGCGTTGACATTTAGGGGAAGGTAGGTTACTTGGAGTTAATTAGGTAGTGCTTAGTTTTTATCTTAAACTGGTTGGGAGAAGTACAGTCTTTAACATGACTGGGAAGGTCATTCCACATTCTGGGTCCCTTGATTTGTAGAGCATTTCTAGTTTGATTAAGTCGACTCTTGGAATATCAAATAGGTATTTGTTTCTGGTGTGGTGAATCCACAATCTGGTGTGGTGAAAATCCAAATTACTGGTATAACATGTACAATTTTGGGTGACAACATTCAAAGAGTATGGTGATTTTTTTTATGTTCATTTAATACAGTCTTGGTTACAGCAGTTGGATGTTAGGAATGGTATGACGTGTCATGACAGGTTGAGCCAAGGATGCTTATTTTGTTTTGCTAGTGGAGTCAAGTAGGACTTGGTGCTAAAGTTGGCTAGAGATGGAGAGCTTGAGTGAGGCCTGGAGCTGAAAGCAGAGAGCATGAGCGAGGGTCTAGGGCAGAGAGTTCGAAGCAAGGTGAGAGCAAAAAGCTTGAACATGGATGGGAGCAGAGAGCTCAAATGAGGGGTGAGAGTGGGAAGGTCAAATAAAGTCGGGATTGGTTGTCTGCTCTGTAGCAAGACCTGTAGCTTCTCATGTGAGAATTGGAACTAGACAGACTGCTGTATTCTTGACCATACTATGTCTGTGTCCACCTTACATGTTGGACACAGTTTACTGTTCACTTGCTAGATTGAACACCATTTGGTCTGATAGGAAAATCGCTGGTTACTTTTGGCAGTGCTGAGTGATTCGTGGAAATATTGGAGAATATGCATTAGTATAATTAGAGACCATTAATGGCTAGTGCAATGACTGCAGGTGTCATTAGTAATTATTGGGATAAGTACTTAGTACACTACAGATAATATAGGCTACACTGGGTTTTGCTGTTAGGCTACTGAATGACAGATGACAGCCTTTGTTTTTAACACATAATTACATTAAACAATACATTAATAATACATTGGATCCTCGACTTACGAAAGCCCCAACTTAATTTTTTTTTTGAGTTACAACCCCAATTTCGTTGTTGATACACATATGAGTGCATGATTCTGGTGGCATGGGTATCCCTGCCTCAGTTGACCAGAGCCACTAGCTTAGTGAACATAAGAACATAAGAACAAGGTAACTGTAGAAGGCCTATTGGCCCATACGAGGCAGCTCCTATTTATAACCACTCAATCCCACTCATATACATGTTCAACCCACGCTTGAAACAATCGAGGGACCCCACGTCCATTGTGACGATTGTCCTGGAATTCTTAATCAATCAATAGGGACGATTGTCCTGGAATTCTTTGTAAAAAATTTCGTTGTTTTTGTGCTTTTTTGTTTTTTGAACATAAAAGTAATTATATATATCATGCCATGGGTCCCAAGAAAGTCACTAGTGGTAAGGTTTAACCTAAGAAAATTGTTGTGAGTAGAGACAGTAAAGGATGCCCCTACCACATTAAGAAAACGTGTGAAGTATGGGAAGAACTGCAAAGTTTTGTTGAAAAAACTCACCCAGATAAAGCTGTAGCAGGCCGTTTCATTGACTCATTTACTGTTTTAAAACCGGATACGTCGGTACGTCGTTAAGCTAGGCTGTATTAGGTTATGCTATTAAGGTTAGGCTGCATTGGGCTCGGTTGGATTAGATTGGTTTGATTTGGGTTACGTTAGGTTGGGTTGAGCTAGGTTAGTCAGGTTTCAAAATTCAAAATTCCACTACGTCACATCCTCTGTGGCGTAGTGGTAAAGCACGCGCCCGGCTCTTCCCCTGGCATAATTAAAATATTAACTTAAATAATTCATTTGTTAGACAATATATGATATTCAGATCTATAAATTATTTTAGAAAGGCCTATAATGCATAAAAATATTAATTTATACACTCCTGGCGCTAGGAATTTCAATATGGCGCTCAAATAATTTTAGGCAGAGGGTCAAATAATAAATTTTAATAATAAATAATAAATTAATAATAATAAATAATAAATTTTAATAATAATAAATAATAAATTAATAATAATAAATAATAAATTATTATTATACAATAATAATTAATATAATAATTTTTTTTTTTTTTTTTTTTTTTTAAGATATATACAGTATACAAGAGTTGTTACATTCTTGTACAGCCACTAGTACGCGTAGCGTTTCGGGCAGGTCCCTGGAATACGATCCCCGCCGCGAAGAATCGTTGTTACAACCAAGTACACATTTTACTGTTGAGTTAAAGAGGCTACAGTTGAGGATTTGCGCCCAGTAAATCCTCCCCGCAGGATACGATCCCATGACAAAGCGCTCGCGGAACGCCAGGCGAGTGTCTTACCACTATACCAAGGAGACTGGAAATAGCTAATTAGGGTGAATGATAAAATAATTAGGGACTTTAATGCATAACAATAAAGTATTGAAGAATAATTATAATGATAAAGTATTAAATCAATTACAATTAATAGTTACATCTATTAATTGATGTATAGATATTAAATATCTACATTTACATAGTTAGTAATTGAAAGTTGCATTATTTGAATTTACATTAATTACAATTCGTGGTAATATTTCTTAGCTATCTGCAAGCTTATCACTTTGGGGATTCCGGCGGAGCACCCCAATTATTTCAAGTTAATAGTTTTAAAAACTAAGTTTAGTGACAAGCGACAGTCCTGTGTACAAATATCGCAATAGATGAAAACCTTCCCAACAGGAAGAAGCGGGAAACACCCCTCCAGGAACTGAATTTACCTGAGGGCCACTAACACTAGTGGCCTCGATGAGGACAGTAAGCCGGCGGCTTGTCAAAGGTCCCCCATTTGCCCTGATGACCTTTTCCAGCTGTATTTTAAAACCCAGCAGAGTTTTGGCGTTTACGGCTTCGGCGGGTAGGCGGTTCTACGGGTTTACAACCTTATGAGTGAAAAAGCATCTCTTGTTTCCTGTCCAACATTCTGGTTTGTTGAGTTTGAACCCGTTGCTCCTTGTTCGTGTAACATCTAACCTTTTGAAGACATTGTCCTGATCGACATCCTCCAAATAGTTTAGTATTTTAAAGGTTTCTATGAAGTCTGCCGTCATGCTTGGTTTGTGTTGTTAGCCCTATGGCTCTCAACCGTTCCTGATTGTCAGTCAATTGATTGTCAATTGATGACAATTGATGTCAATTGATTGTCAATTGATGACAATTGATTGTCAGTCTCCGTGGTGTAGTGGTAAGACACTCGCCTGGCGTTCCGCAAGCGCTATGTCATGGGTTCGTATCCTGACCGGGGAGGATTTACTGGGTGCAAATCTACCTTTGCATTGTTATAAATCAGCTCTGGTTACATAACAGGTTGGGGTCCTGTTACACAACTGGTTGGGGTCCGGTTACACAACTGGTCGGGCTTCGGTTACACAACTGGTCGGGCTCCGGTTACAAAACTGGTCGGGCTCCGGGGGTGTCACTGGAGCTTCGGGTTGTGCATGGTCGGGCTTCAGTTCGTGCATGGTTGCGATCCAGAGGTTGTTTGATTCGTTCATGCTATGCTTGCGGTTACACAACTGGTCAGGCTCCGATTACACAACTGGTCGGGCTCCGGTTACACAACTGGTCGGGCTCCGGTTAAATAACTGGTCGGGCTCCGGGGGTGTCACTTGGGCTTCGGGTTGTGCATGATTGGACTTCGGTTCATGCATGGTTGTGCTCCAGGGGTTGTGTGCTAGTTCCTCATGTTTCTTTGCTAGATCATCATGGTTGTTTCTTGACTATGACTAAGTGCATGTTTATTTTCTAGAGCTTCATTGTTGTATTTTTGCAAGAGTTCCAGGTTTCTTTTTTTGTATAGTGCTCAATTGTTTGCTTTGGCTCCAAAGTTAGTTCTTAAGGCAAGAGTGGGGGGGGGGTTAGTTATGTAGGGATAAGGATGGGTTTGTTTGGTAGAGCTTGAGAGGGAGTTTGGTTGAGCTCTGGGAGCTGTTTGGCTTGGTGTGGGTTTGATGAGTTGTTTGTGTGCTAGGCTTGCGGTTACACAACTGGTGGGGGTCCGGTTACACAACTGGTCGGGCTTCGGTTACACAACTGGTCGGGCTCCGGTTACAAAACTGGTCGGGCTCCGGGGGTGTCACTGGAGCTTCGGGTTGTGCATGGTCGGGCTTCAGTTCGTGCATGGTTGCGATCCAGAGGTTGTTTGATTCGTTCATGCTATGCTTGCAGTTACACAACTGGTCGGGCTCCGATTACACAACTGGTCGGGCTCCGGTTACAAAACTGGTCGGGCTCCGGGGGTGTCACTGGAGCTTCGGGTTGTGCGTGGTCGGGCTTCAGTTCGTGCATGGTTGCGATCCAGAGGTTGTTTGATTCGTTCATGCTATGCTTGCGGTTACACAACTGGTCGGGCTCCGATTACACAACTGGTCGGGCTCCGGTTACACAACTGGTCGGGCTCCGGTTAAATAACTGGTCGGGCTCCGGGGGTGTCACTTGGGCTTCGGGTTGTGCATGATTGGACTTCGGTTCATGCATGGTTGTGCTCCAGGGGTTGTGTGCTAGTGCCTCGTGTTTCTTTGCTAGATCATCATGGTTGTTTCTTGACTATGACTAAGTGCATGTTTATTTTCTAGAGCTTCATTGTTGTATTTTTGCAAGAGTTCCAGGTTTCTTTTTTTGTATAGTGCTCAATTGTTTGCTTTGGCTCCAAAGTTAGTTCTTAAGGCAAGAGTGGGGGGGGGTTAGTTATGTAGGGATAAGGATAGGTTTGTTTGGTAGAGCTTGAGAGGGAGTTTGGTTGAGCTCTGGGAGCTGTTTGGCTTGGTGTGGGTTTGATGAGTTGTTTGTGTGCTAGGCTTGCGGTTACACAACAGGTTGGGGTCCTGTTACACAACTGGTTGGGGTCCGGTTACACAACTGGTCGGGCTTCGGTTACACAACTGGTCGGGCTCCAGTTGCAAAACTGGTCGGGCTCCGAGGGTGTCACTGGAGCTTCGGGTTGTGCATGGTCGGGCTTCAGTTCGTGCATGGTTTTGATCCAGAGGTTGTTTGGTTTGTTCATGCTATACTTGCAGTTGCAAAACTGGTTGGGCTCTGGTTACACAACTGGTCGGGCTCCGGTTACATAACTGGTCGGGCTTTGGGGGTGTCACTTTGGCTTCGGGTTGTGCATGGTCGGGCTTCGATTCGTGCATTGTTGTGATCCAGAGGTTGTTTGATTCATTCATGCTAGGCTTCCAGTAACACAACTGGTCAGGGTCTGGTTACACAACTGGTCGGGCTTCGGTTACACAACTGGTCGGGCTTCGGTTACACAACTGGTCGGGCTTCGGTTACACAACTGGTCGGGCTTCGGTTACACAACTGGTCGGGCTCCGGTTAAATAACTGGTCGGGCTCCAGTTAAATAACTGGTCGGGCTCCGGTTAAATAACTGGTCGGGCTCCGGGGGTGTCACTTGGGCTTTGGGTTGTGCATGATCGGGCTTCGGTTTGTGCATGGTTGTGATCCAGAGGTTGTTTGGTTCGTTCATGCTATGCTTGCGGTTAAACAACTGGTCGGGCTCCGGTTACACAACTGGTTGGGCTCCAGTTACAAAACTGGTCGGGCTCCAGTGACATAACTGGTTGGGCTTTGGGGGTGTCACTTGGGCTTCGGGTTGTGCATGGTCGGGTTTTGGTTCGTGCATGGTCGGGTTTCAGTTCATGCATGGTTGTGATCCAAAGGTTGTTTGATTTATTCATGCTAGGCTTGCAGTTACACAACTGGTTGGGGTCTGGTTACACAACTGGTCGGGCTTTGGTTACACAACTGGTCGGGCTCCGGTTAAATAACTGGTCGGGCTCCGGTTATATAACTGGTCGGGCTCCGGTTAAATAACTGGTCGGGCTCCGGGGGTGTCACTTGGGTTTCGGGTTGTGCATGATCGGGCTTCGGTTCGTGCATGGTTGTGCTCCAGGGGTTGTTTGATAGTGCCTCATGTTTCTTTGCTAGATCATCATGGTTGTTTCTTGACTATGACTAAGTGCATGTTTATTTTCTAGAGCTTCATTGTTGTATTTTTGCAAGAGTTCCAGGTTTCTTTATTTGTATAGGGCTCAATTGTTTGCTTTGGCTCCAAAGTTAGTTGTTAAGGAAGGGTGGGGGGGGGGTGGTTGTTAGGTAAGGCTAAGGAAGGGTTTGTTTGGTAGAGCTAAGGAGGGAGTTTGGTTGGGCTCTGGGGGCTGTTTGTTTGGCTTGGTGTGGGTTTGATGAGTTGTTTGTGTGCTAGGCTTGCAGCTACACAACAGGTTGGGGTCCATTTACACAACTGGTGTGGCTTCGGTTACACAACTGGTCGGGCTCCGGTTACAAAACTGGTCGGGCTCCGGTTACAAAACTGGTCGGGTTCCCGGGGTGTCACCTGGGTTTTGAGTTGTGCAGTCAGGCTTCGGTTCGTGTATGTTTGTGCTCCGGATGTTGTTTGCTCGGTTCGTTCATGCTAGGCTTGCGGTTACACAACTGATCGGGTCCAGTTACACAACTGGTCGGGCTTCGGTTATACAACTGGTTGGGGGTCCGGTTACACGTTTAATAATGTTTATTCAGGTAAAAGTAAAAACATTCAAAAAGTTACAAGCAGAATTTTGGACGTTTCGGGCATCTATTATGTTATGATTTTGCAATATGAAAGACAAACTTATTTAATTCATTCAATTCTATAAGGATAAATCGCGTCGCATATCTGAAAAATACTTTTGTTTTATTATTATATAATACACTCATGTGCCATCTTATTCACAATTTTAACTTATTCTCAATTTCTATTGGGCATCTTATTATCTTGGAAGACGAGAACCGAAGCGAACACACGCCAGCGCATATGTGTTTTATATTCACGTTTTTGTCTGCAACACATATATGCGTTTTTGTCTACACCTCGTGTATACAAAATTGTTCTTGAATACAAACCTGTATGTGAACGAACTAGACTTTTGTGTACTGAATCAACGTCCTCCGAAATGGTTATATACGATTATTAATATATATTATTATCTTGTACCATCTGATTACTCGCATTACTTTATTAGCATATTATATCGTCTCATTTTGGTTATATTATTACCTTGGACCAGAACAGCAAGGGGCACAAGCCAGTCCTTAATGTGTATACGAAAGGGTTCTTGTATGTAAGTGTTTGTGAACGAACTGGTTATTTGTGTACCGACCAGACTGTATCCGAAACGGTTGTGTACGATTAGTCGACCTCGGCTACTGGTAGCCCAAATGAAAAGCTATGCTATGTATGTTTTGCTACTTACTACTCTCTTTGGCTACTTTTAAAAGCTGACTCGTGTACTCTGAAAAGGGAATCAATCGTTAATAAAAATATTTTGTCTAGTTTTAATAATTAATTTCGTGATTTTTATTTCTTCAGCTCGCGACTTCTAGCAACCCAGATCTGGCCTCCCAGCGACCACGAGCCACAGCGCCTCGACCACTCCAGGAGCCACACTACCTCAGGGGCCACACTCCAGCAGCTACACCACCTCAGAGGCCACACTCCAGGAACCACACCACCTCTACCACACTCCAGGAGCCACACCACCTCAGAGGCCACACTTCAGGAGCCACACCACCTCAGAGGCCACACCACCCCAGAGGCCACACTCCAGGAACCACACCACCCCAGAGGCCACACCACCTCTACCACACTCCAGGAGCCACACCACCTCAGAGGCCACACCACCCCAGAGGCCACACTCCAGGAACCACACCACCCCAGAGGCCACACCACCTCTACCACACTCCAGGAGCCACACCACCTCAGAGGCCACACTTCAGGAGCCACACTCCAGGAGCCACACTACCACAGAGGCCACACTCCAGGAGCCACACCACCAGCTCACGCCATGTTCAAGTTAATGCCAGCAGCCCCTGAGCCGCGCCGCCAGAAGAAGGGAGGGATCAAGGGGGCCATTTTAAACATATATTACGACCCTTTTAAATGGTAAGGAAGGTGTTAATATCGTCGTATTCAGGGATCGGGACAGGAAGCCTGCCATAGGCCCCCTAGCTAGGCCCAGGCTATCCACGTGGTCACCCATCCAGTTAATGGCCAGATTTAGTCAAATATTGCTTCATCCACTCTGTCTTATGGCTGTTATGTAGTGTTGGCAGTAACTACTGTTTTTCACATTTTTTGTTTACATTTCAATACACAAGTGATTTGGCAGAAGGATGCAAAACCTGCATTATCGTCTCATCTATATATTAAACCCAGAATTTTATATTTTTTTCTTTAGGTTTGTTTAAAAAGAGTAGTGCTGTAGAGTCCTTGTGTGTACCGGGAGTACCAGACCCGAGGAACCACACGACGTGGTTAAAGGTTAATATTTATATGCTGGAGGACATAAGTGCTTAAAGTAAGTCGAGGGTTAGCTTGTACTACCACAAGGTGATTATCGTCAAATCACAACTTTGTGTTTCCTGCCGGTGTTTGAATAAATTTCTCGATGACGTTGCCAAATATAATAGCGGCAATGGAGTGGGTTGCATGACTATCTTTGAGCTGTGCCAGAAAGACTTGAATACAATATAGTAGTTCATAGTACATTGTAGGACTATATATAGTGTATACCTGGTTGATGGGGTTCTGGGAGTTCTACTCCCCAAGCCCGGCCCGGGGCCAGACTTGACTTGTGAGAGTTTGGTCCACCAGGCTGTTGCTTGGAGCGGCCCGCAGGCCCACATACCCACCACAGCCCGGTTGGTCCTGCACTCCTTGAAGGAAACAATCTAGTTTCCTCTTGAAGATGTCCACGGTTGTTCCTGTAATATTTCTGATGCTCGCTGGTAGGACGTTGAACAACCGTGGACCTCTGATGTTCATACAGTGTTCTCTGATTGTGCTCATGGCATCTCTGCTCTTCACTGGTTCTATTCTGCATTTTTTTCCATGTCGTTCACTCCAGTACGTTATTTTACTGTGCAGATTTGGGACCTGGCCCTCCAGTATTTTCCATGTATATATTATTTGGTATCTCTCGTCTCCTTTCTAGCGAGTACATTTGGAGAGCTTTGAGACGATCCCAATAATTTAGGTGCTTTATCTCGTCTGTATACTTGATTAGTTTTTTGTTAATTGTGTAAATGAGTTACTTCACACACTGCAAAATGAAATGGCAAATGCATAAGCCATCTAAGATGATGATCACAGCTCACTACTTCACTTGGCTTTAAATAAATTTTTGTTGTTGCCATGGATCAAATGACCCCCACAACTGGCAATCTCCTGGCATGCACAAAAAAGACTAATACATTTCTCTGGGGGAGGGCCCAGGACCTGCATCCCCCCCCTCAAAGAAGTATAGGAAGAAGATGACAGCCCATCACTTCATCCAGAAAGTCAATTAACTAAAACTGGCAACTGCTGGATTAAAGACCAAAGCCTCACAACCCACCTAATAAAATTCCCCATCTATGTAAGAAACTTTCTCAAAACTACCATGTGCCATTCACCCCACCTCCCCAACTCATTTGGAGGGGAAAGGTGACGATGACCTCAGAGGGCTTGAACCCTCTGTTCTTATGCTAATGTGGTTAAGGCCACTTGAACTTCTGCCTTTTAGGCATTTCTGTGCACATTAAATGCTAGGCTCAAGCTACACATCAGTGTGCTTGGAGCTCCATGTACTCAGGAGTTTCTTCCCTGGGAGCTCTTTAGTGCTGCCCTTGCACTAACAAGAGGTTGTTCCCTTAGAGGTTTCCTTTGAAGTGGTTGGGCAGGGCTGGGGCCCCATTGCCTTTGGTTAGTCAAGGTAAGCCATCATTGGAGCATGATTTTAAGTTGTATACACCACCTGCAGCTGGTACTTCCTTGGCTGGTCAGTGCCATGCTTGTCCTTCGAGAAAGGCCCCCCCTGCTTCTCGTGGTTCACGCTGTCCCATCTGGTTCACCCCTTTGACGAGGCAGTTGGGGAGGGGGTGCCCCACCCAGTTTGCCAGCTCTTAGTCTCCTGATTTGTAGACCTTTTGGGTAGTCTCGTGCAGTGGAGACGCGGTCTCTCCCTACTGCATTGGTTGGGTTTCTCTTGGCAGTCTTTTTCCTTTCACTAATGTCAGGTTATTTTGGAGTGGGTGGCTTTTGGTTTGGTCAAAACAACCACATCACTTAGGTGGGTGTTTCAGCTCTTCTTGGTCCTGTAACATGACTCAACAGAGCTCTGGTTCATCTTTGGGGCTGAACCAGTATATTCCTTGCTCCACTTTCTCAATGAGCACTTTTGCCCAAGTTTGCCTGGTATTGGAAGCAGGTGCTTGAATGATCTCCTTTGAGCTCTGGGATGTGTATTGTCTTGTCTATGCATCAGATGTTCAGCGATTGTCTAGGTTTTATGGTGGTGTGTTAAACTTTATGCTTTTGGGTTCTTCACTTTGGTCTGAATCTGGCTCGCCTTGCTTTTACCAGGTTGGCTTGAGTCATGGTGGCTCATCTTCAATTGTTAGGGGTTCGTGTTCTGGCCTAGCTCAATGGATGAGTGGTGAGAGCTCCCAGTCTGTGGGTCTGCTAGCTAGAGTTCAGATTCTTTCTCGGCTAGCTGAGTTTGGGTTCCTGGTGAACTGGTGGAGATCCCAGATGGCTCCAGCCCAAGTTCAGACTTGACTGGGCCTCATTTGGGGTACATGGTCACTTTTGCTTTTCCTTCCTCCAGCGGCATTACTCCGACTGCAGCACTGCTATCTGTTAGTGTTTAGTGTGTTTAGTGACCCTGGGTCACTCGGAGGCTGCTCAAATGATCCTAAACTTTGTGTGCTTTTCCACTGTGCAAGATGTGGTTCTGGGGACTGTTTTGGTATCTCCGGAGTCATCCCTTTCACCACATCCACAGCCAGACACCAGTTTTGAGAGATTTGATAATTTGTTTACGTAGTTGGGAGAAGTTCATTTGGCAGGTTGTTAGGGTTTGGTCTCTCTTGAATCCAACAGTTGCTTGTTTTAGTTTGCTGACTTTGTGGAGACTTTACCCGGTGAGGTGACACTGTTGTCTTCTCCTTGTCTCTCTAAGGGGGATGTTTTTCGTTGTGGTCCCCGATGTGACCTAGTAGTTGATGACCATCTCTCGGTGAGAGATGGGTTGCTTCAGAGCAACCAGAGCTCGCTCAGAAATTGGTCATTTCATTACATTGAACCCTGGTTTTTTCCATTTTCCTTACTTTTTTTTTTGCATGCAAATGGTTTAATTTTATGAGGAGTTACAGTATTTTCTTTTATTATTTTTTTTGAGCGTAGCTAGAGGTAACTTTGATCATAACTGCAATTTAGGAGTTAATACATCAACAGTTAGCTATTCATTTATAATTTATTTGATATTTCCTTGTAACTTGATTGTCTTGCTGCATACTGACTAAGAACTAAAGGTGCATTGCTGTTGGTAATTACTGCATCAAAAATATTTATTCTTTCACAACATAAATATCTTATTGAATGCAGACTCTATGATCAGTTTCTGACAATTTTTTTTATTTTTGTTTAAGGTCTTTAGTGAAGAGTTTCCTGTTCTTCATTGCTGGTGTGAAGACAGCCAATGATTTTGTTGGCTTTGATCCTATGAGTCCAAACACCCCATAAATAAAATGTTACTAGTAAGTAAGTGTATTTATTTTTAGTATTAGTTGTATATAATCATTTAGTAGATGTCTTTATCTCAATTAAATAATAAGCATGTACTCCTACATGCAGTTTACTGCATAGTGCAGATAATGCAATGAGTGTTGTGCAGGCACTAGAACTTTGTATTAATGTGTGTATACTGTGTGTATAGCTATGTATATAAAATGTGCATGTGTGTGTGTATGTGTAACTCATCCTCCTGTTTTAGAGATTACTTTTTATAACTATGTGCTCAATAGTACAAACATTGACATAGAAGTAATTAGGTAGGATTTTTTTTTACTTTTCACTATACGGTACTGTATAGTCCCAAAAAGGTAGCTAAAAAAACAAACTTAAATATTCCTAGGCCAAGTATAGCACACACATGTACTATATAATGCCTCAGATAGCATGTATTAAGCCTAGAAAAGCTAGGTTAGTTTAGTTTCCATTTGCAACATAAATATAAAATCTTTTCTAGTTTGTTCAAATTCAGTAGTACCAATTTCTACTTTCAAATTGTGTTGTACTTCTGTATGTGTGCCATGGTCCTCCATGTTACTACAAGTACTATAAAGACAGGAGGATGGGCTGGTGTGTAATAAAGTACTCCACAGAATGCTCCTTTCATTGCACAAAGCAGTCACAATAGCATGATAAATAAATGAGAATATTTTGGAGCAATGTAGCAAATTGAACCCCTCATCCCAGGCCACCCCCAGAGATGCATTACCCACTAGACCATGATGGTATGTACTGATAATGACCTGGTGGGGGTTTGGCAGGTGGGTTAACGAGCATTTAGCTTTATGAGGATGAGCTGCCCAAGTAGTGTTAAAGGGTCCAAATCACATTCATTCTTATGGGTACATAAAAAAATCTAATTCTTATGAAATTTTGGTTCCAAAATCTAACTTTTAAAATGAACCTCCAGCTCAAGTTTCAGCATTCTATCCCCCCCAAGGGGAGACAACATTTAAAAAATTACAATTTAAAAAATATTGAACTTGGCTAGTAGAATAGTCTAAAGTAACATTTTGAAAGGATATTACAGTGGGACCTCGATTTACAATGGTAATCCCTTCCCAGAGGCGTATCGTAAGTCGAAATATCGTAAGTTGAAACAATTTTTCAAGAAATAAAGGGAAATGAATTAATCCATTCCTGACTCCTCAAAAATTAACTTCAAAGTAAATTTTATACCTAATTCACCCAAATTGTCACTACATAAGCATGTACAAGCTGTTACTTACCTTTACTGATGACTCTTGTTGGCATATGGAAGATGGTGAGGAGGGGGGAGGAGGAGGTGGTGGTGTGTTACTGTTTGGAAGGGGAGTCCCCTTCCATTATAAAATCAGGCAGTGATGATTTCTGTGGGGTACACACTCCTATGTTTTGCCTGCATACCACTAGGACCTGGTTGTAGTTCACCTAGTTTCTCGCTAAGAATTTATCTAGTGACACTAGTTTTTCCCTTCGTTTTAACATTTGTCTGTAGTCATGCATCAGTGTTATTGAAAAGGTTAAGGTAACGGCCTATTGCAGCTTGATTTGGGTGAATCGTTTCAGCAAAGCTTATAGTTCTTCCCATGCTGCACACATTTTCTTAATTTTTGAGGAAAGGATATTGTGTACCGCCTCTATGGTTCTCCTCATTGTGTTTTCATATGTTGAACCTTACCACTGACTATCTTGGGACCCATGGCATGATATATAATAATCAATTTTATGTTCAAAAATAAAAAAATCGCCAAAAAATAGCATTTCTTAGAAGCGTGATCGTCACTAAGCGGGTGGCTTTAGTGAACTGAGGCAGGTCGGCCACCGCGAATGGGACCTCGGTCGACCCGAACGTGTATCAACCAATATCGTTAGTTGACGACACTATCGTAAGTCAAGTTGCATTTTCCGATCAAATTTATATCGTAACTCGAAATTATCATAAGTCAGGGCAATCGTAAGTCGAGGTGCCACTGTATTTAAAACCTTTAGGCTGCTAAAAAATAAATTGTTGAATAAAACTCATTGCAACGTCGCGTGTGTGTTGTGCAGGTGGTGGTCCTGCTAGTACACTGTCACCGATATATTGTGATGTTCCTCAACAATTATTTACACAAGTTAAAGCAAGTGGAGGACACGAGCTGCGTGGGGGCAGCCGGTCGATGGGGTCAATCCTATAGTGTTATAGCATAAAAGGACATATATACCGTATACAGTACAGTAATATATGCCTCATAAGGGCATGGTTTTTAGACAAGTGTTGCTACATTTTTCAGTTATTTTTTAGACAAATTTACTGTAGTTATTGATCAGTATTTAGTATTTTTTTTATTACAGTACTAGTTATCGGTGATTCAGGCTTCTTAAATGATGAATGGTTTTAGAGTTATAAGTATTAATGGCAGGGAGAATGTATTACTCATTGGTAACTTCTTATATAAAATAATTATTTTGTAACCCAAGTGTGATTTGACAGAAATGTTTTGTTTCTTTGCAGATCAGTGAATGTGGTTTCTAGAAATTAGTTTTAGTGAAATATTTTAAATATAAAATTTGACAATACAATGTGTTTGAGGCCCTAGAAGCTGTTAAGCTTTCAACAATGCATATTTTCTCCAAATTTGTTCCAGCAAATTTTAAGCAATATTCAGTTTAAACCATGAATATTCCCTTATTATATTAAAGAAACTAGTGGATTTGAGAAAAACAGTATTGTAAAAAGTTATGTGCATGAGTAACTTGTCAAAGATTCTAGACTGAAGGGAGGTTTTGTTCAGTACTGTATGTATATAGTTTTTTGTTAATATTATAATGAATTAGCAAATTGGAAGACAGCAAAAATAAGTTTGTGGTTAAGCATAATATGGAAACCCTCAGTCTGTTTAAATGCTTTATTTGGGGATAATAATTAGGGCAGCCAGTAGATCCTTCCTCCACATGCTACCACCACCTACACCTGTATTCATGTCTGTCTGTCACTTGCATATGTTAATAAAAGAGATAAAATAACTATGAATAATTATTCCTACCTATGTAAAGACACTTTTACTGAATAAAATGCTGATCTTTTATTAATATGGTCTACATAAATTTTTTATTGAATATGATTCTTAATAATTATCAGTTATGGAACTAAATACAATATATCACTAAAAGTTAGGAACTTCAAAGAACTCTGCTAACTAGCAACTAAGGCTGTAATGACTTGACATGTAGAGTCTGTAATCACTTGAAATAAATCGTCTGATTCGGAGGACGACATTTGAAATGCCACTTTTGAATTGGGGGCCATCCATCTTACGTACTTGTGGATACTAGGGAATTGGAATGAAAGAGATTGCACATACAGTATGTCTATGAAAGAGTTGCACCTCCATTGCTCATGTTCTTCCACCAAACATCTTCCCACATCCTCGCCCTACCTACTGAATTAATACCATGTCCTCAACCTACAAATAAACACATGTAACATTCTTTATCATTTGGTTTTTGCAAGTGCTGCAGCACAACAGATGTCCTGGTGAACTTGGAGGTCTATATTCGTACTGCTTTTGCTGCGAAGACCTCCGTTTTTGTCGTCCTTTTTGATCTGGAAAAGGCTTAGGACACCACCTGGCGGTAACATATTCCGTCCCAACTTTATTCTTTTGGCCTTCGTGTGAATCTCCCTCTCTTCCTTTAAAGTTTCCTTTCTCGTTGTTCCTTTCAAGTGAGGCTTGGTACCACTCTCTCTGCCCCTTTTAGGCAATATGAGGGTGTACCCCAAGGTAGTGTTCTGAGCACTACTCTTTCTAGTTGCCCTCAATGGTCTTCTTTCATCCTCCCTGCCTTCTGGCATCTTCTCCGCTCTCTATGTTGACGATCTTAGCCTTTACTGTCGGGGTGATGATTCGCCTCTCCTTCAACGGCGACTTCAACTTGTGATTGATGCCATGTCGTATTGGGCCACCGATCATGGCTTCAAGTCTCTATGTTTAAGACTTGTGCTATGACTTTTACTTGGAAGCATGTCATTCTTCGTCCCTCTTTGTCGCTTTATGGTCATCCCCTTGTGTATAGGGATTCAATTAAGCTTTTGGGGTTAATCTTTGACACTCGTTTGTCTTGGTCACTCAATATCTCTTACTTCAGAGTTGAATGCACTAAGGCCCTTACCCTCGTTAAGGTTTTGTCCCATACATCTTGGGGGGGGGGGGGAGGGGGGATAGGTGCACGCTCCTCTCTTTACATTCCTCTCATCTTGTTTAAACTCGATTATGGTTGCCCTGTTTACTCGTCTGCTTCTCCTCCTCTTCGCCGTCTTGATGCTTTGCACCATACTGGGTTGTGCCTCGGCTCTGGTGCCTTTCGTTCAACTCCCGCCCTCAGTTTGTATGTTGACACTGGCTTCCTATCTCTCTGTGAACGCCGTGATCGCTACTGTCTCGCTACTGGTGATCTTATCGACAGTAGCTTCCTCTCGCTTCTGTCGTGCTTTGACATTTACCCCTCCTGTAGTTCCTGTTTCTCTTCACCACCTCCCTCTTTCTTTCCAGCTATCTCGCTTACGGGATTCTCTTTCAGTTCATATTTCTAATGTTTCTCCTCGTATTGTTCCTTCCTTGCCCCGTGGAGAGTCCCCCTTCCAAAGTTTTGTACAGCCTTGACCCGCATCACTAAAGCTTTTACCCCTCGTACGGTTCTGAAACACCTTTTCCTTGAGCACTTTTCTTCACTCTCCAGCTCCGTTTCCATCTTCAATGATTGGCCTAAGTCTGCGAACGGTGTAGGGTACTGTTTTTTTTTCCTGACCGCACTTATATGTGTTGCCTCCCTTCGGAGACTATCATCTTCACAGCAGAACTTTATGCTATTCTCTCTTCTGATTATTTCGCACATTTGATGGTGCTACATAGCCTTCCCGGTTTGGTGCCTTCTTTTGATAATTACTTGCAGTACTTACATTCTTTATCAAACATTTCTAAAGTACATACATAAATGTATGAGGCTGTACATTCACAAGTCACACCACAAGTCAACCCTGGCCTCGGGAGTAGAAGAACTCCCAGAGTCCCATCAAGCAGGTACAGATACTGTACTGTATTGAGGCTATTATAGCTGTGTGTGTTACGGTTGTCATTTCAAGATCTTGATTCGACTCATTTTTGTTCACAAAGTTTCTCTAGTTCTTCGGGCATTATCATCCAATTACCAGTCAACCTTCGATGGCAACATCTTACAATGACTGTATACAGTGGTGGTCTTAAATAAAGTACGAGACTTAAATGGTCTCGTATGAAGCTGTCCTTAAAAGTATAGACTAGGAAAGAAACCTATTGGTGCCCTGGATTGTTTGCATCCAACCTTCCCCCCCCAACCCTCTTCTTCCCCTTTAATTTGTTCCCAACATGTTAACAGGAAATTTGCATGTTCTTCCTCTAACTCAGCGATCCTCAAAATTGTTGTCTCTGGGCCACAATTTTGAAATAAAAATCTGCTTGCCTTATGCTGAATTTTTTATTGATAAGAAATACATTAAAAAAAATTTGTGCTAGATTCATGACGGAACCCATCTACTGTATAATCATGGGACATCCAGAAAATATAAAACAATGTAACTACATAAATATTATTCATTCCTAAAATATACATGTGTATGAGCCCCACACTCGGTGAGAGATGTGTGCTTGTCTTTGTCAGGTTCTCTCAGGTTTATATTGGGTCTGATTTGATAAACAAGACACAAAGAAGCCTTTCTCTTTTTCTGGTGGTAATAATAAGTAAATCTGTGTTGCTGAATGTTTAAATGTTTCTAAATGTCCTTGAATCGTCTCACCACACTTGCCATACTCTCCAGCCTTACCAGTGCGATGTGTTGCACCATTTGGGAACCACTACAATTGTTTGACCTAAAATAGGTTCATTAGATATACAGAGGGCTTGTCTTGATAAATGGTTTTTAATTGAGGGCACTCGCAATTTTTTTTTTTTTTTTAACTTGCCACAATTTTTTAAGTGTGGCAATTTAGCCACAGGTCTCAATTCTAATGAAAGAATTATTTCCCAGATGATTTTCAAATTAAATAACTAATTTTAGGAGTATGATACAACCACTTACGAATATATTTATTTCAACACTTCTTATAAAACTTCTCGCCAACAATGTGCAAGATAATGTTTTATTTAAATGTAAATTGGCACCAAAGTAAATTGTGGAGGCCAGTGGGTTTACATACAAGATAGGGATGCTTAGAGAGTGTCACGTACAGGACGGGGACGCAACATGCATAAGGAGAATGGGGAAGGCTGCTGAGAGGTTATCAACTGGGGTGCCACAAGAAAGTTCACTGGGACAAGGCCTCAGGGATTTAGATCTGAGGCCTTGTTTAGCTTCAAGGCCATTTATGTAATTTGTGTAATATAAACAGCTTTGATTTGAAAGAACCAAAATTAAAAATATGTACTGTTGAAAAGGCAGCGAACATTGTCACCACAAAGTACAATACAGTGTACAGTATTGCTTTTCAAGTGCTAATTTAATCGTTCTTAAATACAGATTTTATTAAAATGTTATTTACATTCAATATTTTAAATTCAGTGCCAATTACCATTCATTAATAAATATATACATAAATCAAAATGACTTGAATTATAGGGCTTTAATATTGTAGCAAATACATTATCAACTACGACAAGAGAACTTGAAAATCAACTTTATTGTTTTTACTAATGTTTATCACCAGTATAATGTATACATTTATTTGATTATTACCATTTTGTTCCCAAAGTTTAGAGCAGCATAAAAAATTAAGGGTATCAGGGACAGAAAGCCTCTTATAATATAAGCTTATCAAGGTCTCCCTAGTTAATGGCGATGCACTTTACACCGTAACCCATCCAATGATGGCTTTAACCTCGCTGATCAAGTGAGGAGCTTTACACTATTTCATAAGAATTATTTTTCATTAAATCTATAAATAAATTATTTAATGTATTTGGTATTAAAATACACCATAGAAAATAAAAACTGACACATTATTGTATATATATTGATGGAAAAACGAGTTTTATTTTTGGCACTGTGCCTCCTGGAAGTAATTAATTATCATAAGAATGTTGTAGTTTATTACAAAAGTTTTTTACTTAGAAAATATTACTCAACTACAAAAATTAATATTGCTCACATTAACCAATTTGTTTAATGTATATATACAATTATGACTGATCATCTGAAGTTATCCATTTCAATTACAGGAGCATTCAATATATATTCTGAAAAATAGTGTGGAACTTGGAGAGGGTGTTTTGTTTCAGTAATCCTTGGTGACCACAAAAACACTGGCAACATCTGGGTCACCTGGAAACTTGCTGAAATATGTTACCATTCTGAAAAAGATAAATTACGGCATGAATTCTTAATTAAGGTGGAATTATTTATTTATCTTTGGAGGTAATTCTCCCTGGGTGAATAATTACTTTCCAAGTCATTAGCTCCTCAAGTACCCCCTCTAGTTTACTCCCTCATAGGATGAGTGCTTGTCCACTCTTATGGGTGTTGGAGAGCATGTTGTAAGACCAGTAATGATAACTTTTCATGGGTACACACACTTCTGAAAATTTGCATATTATATATTTGCATACAGACAAATATGTTGCGGTGAGGAGCAAATAAGCGAAAAAGTTAATAATAAGATGAAAGGTAAGAATAAGAGGAAAGGCGAGAATAAGAAAAGGGGTAAGAATAAGAGAAAAAGGGCAAAGCTTTATATACGTTTGTTAAGATTGAAATATTTAAGTGTGTACTGTGAAAGGGAAGAATCAACAACAATAACTGCCTTTGTTGTTGCTGTTGCCTCTTCCCTTTCACAATACATACTCTAACCCTCTTAACAAACATGATGATAAAACTGACTACCCAGGAAGAAAAACTGTGTTACATTGTGTAATGTAATCACAATAATGTGACCTCATTATGACTGTCAGTGCGATAGGTTGGCTTAAAATGATTACCTTGTATGTCTATACTCTATTAAGAGTTAACAAGAGAGATTATCTGTATTCTGATAACACCGTGTATGTTGAGGTTGTTAGTGAAACGAAGACTAAGATGCGTTAGTACCTTGAAGTATGAGGGCTGAGTGAGGGAGCCGGTGCATCAGTAGTACGCTGAGCTCCTGGACTCCTGACGGTGGGGCCGGGGTGGTGGCGCTGGCCTGTTGGCATCAACCTTCTATTAACAAATACACATCTAAATTTGCTCTGTATTCATTAACCCATTACACAAGCTAAACAAAAGGTTTGGCTGTTGTTCTGTCAAGGATACACTGATTATCATGCCAACATATTGTAATTTATAGCCATATTTCTTTTCTACAATTTACATATTTAAAATATATCAACAATTAACAAGAAAAACTACCATTTAAGAGGTCATAATTCAGTATAAGAATAGACTCCAGCATATAGATTACAGTAAATAATCATTAAACAACATACATTCATGACTAAAATAGAAAGGTCTTGCGATAAGCTTTGTTAAATTAACAATTCAACAAACATATCACCATAAGTGTATTCCTTCAAAATCATATACATTTGACGGTACATCAGGGGGAAAGCGCCAAGCCATCACGACTATATAGCACATGGAAGGGGTCAGGATAAGGATTTGGGATGGAATGGTGCCCAACCACTTGAACGGTCGGGGATTGAACGCCGACCTGCAGGAAGCGAGACCGTCGCTCTACCGTCCACCCCAAGTGGCTGGGATAATACATTTGAAAGAATGTGTATAACGAAATTATAAATGTGATATTGACCATATTGTTGAAAATGGAGACAGCTGACAGAATAAAGTTAACACAAATTAACATACAGCTAAACACTTACTTATAATTATATTGGGCTCAACATGATTGATTAATTGTCTCTTTTCAGTTAAAACTATAGTACTCTAGCTACAAATGTAACAGACACTAAATTAGTTTTACACAGACACTAAGCTAGTTTTACAGACACTAAACTAACTACATATTAAACTAGTTGCACACACTAAACTAGTTTTAGTAATACATATATACAATAAGAAAGCTTATTGGGAGGATGGTTAAGCAGATTTTGTATGGGTAACTCAAAATTACTTGCCACACACTGGAAGTTGCTCAGAAAACACTGATCATATTGATGATGTTACTCACAAAACACTGACCACAGTATAGAAGTACTCACAAAACACTGACCACAGTATGGAAGTACTCACAAAACACTGACCACAGTATGGAAGTACTCACAAAACACTGACCACAGTATGGAATTACTCACAAAACACCCACTACTGAAAGTTAAACACTAAACACTAACTACACAGAAAGTTTCACACTAAACACTAACTACAAAGAAAGTTACCCTTAAGACACTACAGTGTGGAAGTTACTCACAAAACTGACCCCCAGAGCGTCAAGCCTCACTACTACTCACCCGCCAGAGAAGCGGCTGCCCAGGTAGTAATCATTGGTGATCCTGTGTAAAGCAATCCCACTGTCATGTTGCACCAAGGTTTAGCGTTGTGTGGTGATTACATGTGAAGTTTTGTGACGTTGAAATTTCAACACTTAACTCTCATTTTAGTTTAGAGTGTATTATGGACATCAAGAGGGACTGATTGGTAAATTGGCTACGGATTAATTTTGTATAGTGTTGCTTTTGCTCCCTTAGTTTTCCATATGGCAAAGTTCCATGTGCTATAGTGACAAATAGTGTGATTGGCGACGGATGTGTTACAAGTAATCTAAGAAATATAAAACAAGTGTGTTTCGCTAATCTAAAAAACATATCTATAATAGATGTGCTATGCCTAATCTGAACATCATTTTGGCAGTAAACCGGAAAGTTGCCAATTTGATAATAAAGCAAGTTTGGTGAAGCATTTTTTAATTATATAACCCGTAAATAATTTGCCAGGAAGATAAGCCTGTAACACTAAAACTCCCGAAACCACATTTATATTAATGTAATACAGTATGTCATAAATTTACATCCCCTTTCAAGCACAACAAAAGTGAAGCGGTCCCCTAAATACCAAATAAAAGCAGCATCTGGAAATTCAAGTATATTACTAATTACCTTCAAACATATATATATATTTAGATTAGCAAGAATTATCGTGTAGAAAAAGTCACAGTAACGTAGCTGAAACAAATAACCGCACCCCAAACACAGGAAAGTGAAGACTGGGCTCTGCCTGGATTTTACCCAATGCATGGGTCACGAACTGCCATTCGTCTTCAGCGGCCCGGATTGATAGGACGACTGACACACTTATAATAATAATAATAATAATAATAATAATAATTTTTATTTAGGCAAAGGTACATACACAAAGAGATTTTACAAAGTTTGTTGGCTTTATAGATAAGAGCTAGTACATACAATGCCTAAAGCCACTATTACGCAAAGCGTTTCGGGCAGTTAAAACCCAACGTTACTTACCGCCTGAGGTCACTGGGAAGTTGATAGATGTCTTCATGGCTCTTGCTCTGCCGGTCATTGGACGACGTTTTTTTTCCATTTCGCCGTCGCGACTTTGATTAACTAGTGTTTTCTGTTGGGGGTTGGGACCGGCGCCTGCTTCCTTGAGGAAGTCTTGGGGCTCCCCAAACATCAACTGGATCCGCCGCGATGCTTTGAATTTTATCCTCCAAGGTAACACCTAAGCATATTCTGCATCGCTGCCATCATGATCCTAAATCACTCAAATAACAAAGACACTTACCTCTCACCCTATTTCACCTCACATTCATTCTTCGCTTCATCTCGATGAAGTTTGCATGAAGGGTTCACATTGATTCTTCCTTGTCAATGTGAACTTGATAGTGTCGGACCGAAAAGTAATTATTTTCACTTCATGTGTGGGCTGGGTTATACGAGTTATTACGTTAGCGCAAGGTACATTACCTGTTGATGTAGACCTAACCAAATAAATATAAACTGTTTCAACAGATGTATTCGCACTCCCCGTGTCACTATATGATGGAGTGTTAAAAAAAAGTTCGTTCTCGGGTCATAATCAGGAATCCTAGGCAAGACAGAAATGGTTGGACACGTTTCCTTTCACCTAATGCCGCTGTTCACCTAGCAGTAAATAGGGGACATCAATATTTGCTCTTGTGTCTCTGTATCCTTTTCGCACTATCTCCCCAAGGATGGGTATGGGGCGAATAATAAATGAACTAATTTAAACAAACATCGCCTCAGTTTGTTCACAGTCAAAGGTCCCGGGTTCGATTCCCGTGTATGATGGACACTTAAGACGTTTGGGAGAGAGGGAGGGAACTATCAGGAGAAAGCTCCAAGCCATTACGACTATATAGCAACTAAGGGGTTTGGATAATTCATTATTCCTGATGCCTCTTATTCACCTAGCAGTACCGTGGAATTAGATAACTGTTGTGGCCTGCATCCTGCAAAAAGTCAGGATGCTTCTGCAGCCATCTGTTTCTACATCTCCTCATTATCTTTGTATCGTCTGCAAACATTTACATATACGATCTCACTCTCGTGTAGATCATTAACACTAGATTAGGGAGAGTAGTGGCCGCAGGATCGATCCTTAGGGAACCCCTCGTGTTACATTCCTCCTCTGACTGATTCTTTGTCTTCTTCCCTGCAGGTTCAACGGTGCCGGGGGGGGGGGGGCATTATATACAATTAATTGCTACTGTTGATGCTACTGTTTAGCTGATGCTGCTACTGTTTAGCTGATGCTGCTACTGTTTAGCTGATGCTGCTACTGTTTAGCTGATGCTGGTAATCTTGAGTTGTTGTTTCTACCGTTGAGCTGATGCTGCAACCTGCTACTGATAAGCTGTTGTTGCTACTGCTTACTGCTGAACTGCTGTTTCTGCAATTGAGTTGTTACTACTACCGTAGAGTTGTTGGTGCTATATAATGAGACTGGTGGGTGTGTAGCGTCTCAACAGTTGGGGGTTGGTACCGGGGATCACCTCTAACAGATAATAACTATGGAGTGGTGCGCCCACATACGATAATCTATCTTATCTCTCCTTTGGCTGACTTGTGAGTTGATGAGCCTGATATGGGTGTTTTATTGTGAGTATACTTACTACCTACATGTACCAATTACCTAAATATACTTAATGGGTCGAGCTTCGGTGTGTGCTCACCTAATTTTGCATTTAAAGCTGTGCTGTGCTTCACTTTGTGTTTGCCAAGGGCACAGCTTCGTTTATTTTATAATAATTAGCTTCGTTTATTGTATAATAATTAGCTTCGTTTAGTACAAACTAAAAAGACAAGTAAGCAGACCATTTAATAACAACAATTCATTGTGTCGGGGGACAGGCAGCCATTGTATATATACATGTTAGCATTATATCAAGGTCCCTCTCCCCCAAGGGTCGAACCGGAGGATGCAACCCCACATTAAGTTGACTAACTCCTGGGCACCTATTTCCTGCTGGGTGTACAAGGGAATTAGGTGATAGGTAACGTGCTCAATACTATGTCCCGCCCGGGATTCGAACCTGGAATTCCCGATTGAGAGTCGAGAACGAACCCGACTGCACAACCGTACAAAGAGAACAGTTAAACATCGAGAAATACCATTTACACTGAAATATAAGTTATAACACATTTTAAGTCAATTATAGTGAGCCTCAGACACCAGAGTGTTGCTACCAGAACGCCCAACGTCACCTCTCTCAGCATAAACTTGACACAGTTTTGCACACAGAAACCCAAGCCATTAAAATATACTTTACCTGGTATAATGTGAGCCACATACCGCTGTCATACCTGTTGTATAAGAGTTATATTTACCTAGCCTATTATATTGCTCTAAATGCTTAGCCAGGACCGTTTTTGGCTAGGCATTTAGCCAGAAACGGGGCTAAATGTCCGTTTCTGAGGCAACGGGAGATGGTGGAGGCGGATTTCAAAGATGATTCATCGTCGCCGTTGATCTGGTGGTTGAGGCGACTTGATTGATGATGGTGTTAGTGATATGATTGACGGATTAGCGCTGACGGAGACCTGATTGACGGGTTAGTGTTGATGACGACCTGATTGATGATGGTGGTAGTGACGTGATTGATGGGATAATGTTGATGCGGGTAGTGATGATTAGACTGAGATTATGAGTGTTAAGTGATAGACTGGAAGTCGATGAGTTACCTATTCATCCTGTAGTTATCCCGAGGAGGGCGCCTGCTGGGGTCGTCTCTAACTGCGGGGGCGCTGGAGTACGGGTCCCTGGAGGTGCAGAATGAGGAACTCACAAATTAGGCAAACACTCACAAACTAGGCTACCGCTAACATACTAGTCTACCACTCACAAACTAGGCTACCACTAACATACTAGGCTACCACTTACAAACTAGGCTATGCAAGCGATGAATCACAATAACGTGGCTAAAGTATGTTGACCAGACCACACACCAGAAGGTGAAGGGACGACGACGTTTCGGTCCGTCCTGGACCGTTCTCAAGTCGATTGTGGTCTGGTCAACATACTATAGGCTACCACTAACATATTAGGCTATCACTCACAAACAATACTTATATTTACTTTAGTATAATATTGAGCTCGTTGTTATTGTAGTTAATATTGTCAATATTGATTTTATTATTAATCATGCTGCGATTAGTTGCACATAATTACTGTTATAATATGTATTATGTAATTAACATTGTCAGTTATATAGTTTGTATACGTGCTTATGTTTGTATATGTGTATTTATTATTTCTGTCTGCAGAATCGAGCTATTAGCTCTTGGACCCCGCCTTTCCTCTTGGACCCTTGTAATTACCTAAGTGTAGTTACAGGATGAGAGCTACGCTCGTGGTGTCCCGTCTTCCCAGTACTCTTTGTCATATAACGCTTTGAAACTACTAACGGTCTTGGCCTCCACCACCTTCTCACCTAACTTGGTGGTGGAGGCCAAGACCGTCAGTAGTTTCAAAGCGCTATATGACAAAGAGTGCTGGGAAGACGGGACACCACGAGCGTAGCTCTCATCCTGTATACTACACTTGTGTGTGTGTTTGTGTGGGGGCCAGGTAGTGTGGTGGAGGTGGGTGTACCTACCTGGTGGTGGGGGCCAGGTAGTGTGATGGAGGTGGGTGTACCTACCTGGTGGTGGGGGCCAGGTAGTGTGATGGAGGTGGGTGTACCTACCTGGTGGTGGGGGCCAGGTAGTGTGATGGAGGTAGGTGTACCTACCTGGTGGTGGAGGGCAGGTAGTGTGGTAGGGGCCAGGTAGTGTGGTGGGGGTGGGTGTACCTACCTGGTGGTGGGGGCCAGGTAATGTGGTGGGGGCCAGGTAGTGTGGTGGGGGTGGGTGTACCTACCTGGTGGGGCGGCTCCTGGAGTCGTCGTCTATCTCGTAGGGTGATCCATGGTGGTCTGGCTGCTCCCTGCGGCCGCCGGCACCACAAACAGTGGACACGTTCGTTATTATATTGTCAAGTGAGGACACTGCGTGCCCTTCGTGCGTAATAGCAGCTTTGTTAAGTAAGAACTTTATGTAACAACTGCTTAACTAGACTCAACTACTTTATTAATTAGTAAGTTAATAAGCAGATTAGATTATGAATTTAAATATAATAGGTACAAACTAATATAGTTAATTTGTATTCTGCCCTTGATGAGCCATTAGGAGTTAATTAATCAAGCTTATAATTTATTATTTTCCTCTAAATTAGTCAGAATAGAAGCACAGGTATATTGTTAGTGTTTGAGTAAATAAGTTTGTAGCTGCGACTGGCTACGAATCACCAAACACTTTAGTCTCCCTTTACGAAACCTGCACATCTTTCCTCAATTACGGCGGCCTAGTTTGCATTTATTAAACGATTTGTGAGCTACGAAGTCCCACGAGGTTGACTATACTAATAAATAACCGTGGGTGACGAAGCTTCGAATTTCGTAAATTGTTTACTAAGTTGCAACTAAGTCGCCATGTTTCAGGAAAGATGTACAGGTTTGGTAAATGGAGACGGTAATCCTTGATGGTTCCTGGTTCAGTGGTTAACACTCCTCCACTCGTCAACTGTCAACTGTCTCTCCACACGTGACCATTTAACTGTTCCCGTCTCGCGCCCCTGGTTGGTCGCCCTTAGACCAACCAGGAGCTTGATAGGCCCTGACAGGTCTATCAACTGCCAGGGTCATTAAGGTCTGTCAAATGCCAGGGTCGTTAAGGTCTGTCAACTGCCAGGGTCGTTAAGGTCTGTCAACTGCCAGGGTCGTTAAGGTCTGTCAACTGCCAGGGTCGTTAAGGTCTATCAACTGCCAGGGTCATTAAGGTCTGTCAACTGCCAGGGTCGTTAAGGTCTGTCAACTGCCAGGGTCGTTAAGGTCTGTCAACTGCCAGGGTCGTTAAGGTCTGTCAACTGCCAGGGTCGTTAAGGTCTGTCAACTGCCAGGGTCGTTAAGGTCTGTCAACTGACCGCTGCGCCACAGTTGCCTAACATACCTTCTGGCGAACTCTTCATTTTGCAGAGGAAACCCGCCAATTGCAGGGAGCGCCTTGGCCTTCAGAATCCTCAGCTTGGACTGCAAACTATGCAACATGTCATTAGAACTTCATCGTCACCATACAGTAAACTTATTAAACTTATACAGTAATCATACTGTTCATCAGGGCAGCTGTTACAAGCTTATAACTCATATCAACATTGCAGCCATGTTTAAGTAACCTGTGATGGTAGTTAACCTGAGTGAAGTTGAATGGTAGTGATAGTGAAGAACAATACCTCATGATGGTGACTGTATTGTAGATGGAAACGATTGTAAGGAAGAGACACACAGCACCCAGGACGCCAGCCACGATGTAGAGCTCCTGGTCCACCGTCAAGTCACCCTAGCCAGCAACAGTAGAATATTGTTACGTTTTGCTCTGAAGGATGAGTTTATTGCGCCTCATCACTCATCCTGTGAGTCAACATGCCGCCATAGCTGCATGTACAACACCTCCCAATAGGAAGAACACCCTCTGTTTATCCTGTCACTTGTTTGTGTTGGATAAGGTGATTGTTTATAGATGTGAGTCATTACTCGTGATTAACTTGCCCACCATTATTCTCGACATTTCCAATATAACAACTTACACTTTACTCCACTTATCTTACGACAGACGCAACACAACATTTTCTACCGTATTCTAAGGGCAACATATTGTAACATGTAACATCCTAACACAAGTAACACAGCGTACATTAAACAGGCTTCACGGGACTGTTACCACTATGTGGTTCAGCTACACATTCATAAGGAACTCGCATTACCATGATATATCTGTGGGAAAATCTCTGGAAAAGGAAGGGATTGAACCAGCGTCCAGGGTTTAATTCCCTTCCTGCTAAGATTGAACTAAGGAAGGGGTTTGAACGTGGCCTAAAGGGTATGCGCAAGCCTTAGGGCACGGCAGGCTTAAGGGTATTTAACCTGTGATCCGTTAGGATCCACTAATGGGCTCAGTTCCTGAGTCAATTGTGTCTCTGAAACGCTTTCCACCAACGCCCACTGTATAGGTATGGGGTGCACCACCGCCCGCTGGATGGGCGGATGGAATGGGTGGGTGGATGGAATAAATTGTGGTTCTGGGACATTATCGTGTGGGTGGATCTTCCAATAAGCGCCAGTTTACTAGTTGTGTTTTTGCGGGGGTTGAGCTTTGCTCTTTCGGCCCGCCTCTCAACTGTCAATCAACTGTTTACTAACTAACTACTTTTTTTTTTCCCCACACCACACACACACACACACACACACACACCAGGAAGCAGCCCGTGACAGCTGACTAACTCCCAGGTACCTATTTACTGCTAGGTAACAGGGGCACTTAGGGTGAAAGAAACTTTGCCCATTTGTTTCTGCCTCGTGCGGGAATCGAACCCGCGCCACAGAATTACGAGTCCTGCGCGCTATCCACCAGGCTACGAGGCCCCATAGTGTAGCCTTCTGCAGTACAGTGTAGCCTAGTGTAGTGCAGTGTAGCTTTCTGCAGTACAGGGTAGCCTAGTGTAGTGCAGTGTAGCTTTCTGCAGTACAGTGTAGCCTAGTGTAGTGCAGTGTAGCTTTCTGCAGTACAGGGTAGCCTAGTGTAGTGCAGTGTAGCTTTCTGCAGTACAGTGTAGCCTAGTGTAGTGCAGTGTAGCTTTCTGCAGTACAGTGTAGCCTAGTGTAGTGCAGTGTAGCTTTCTGCAGTACAGTGTAGCCTAGTGTAGTGCAGTGTAGCTTTCTGCAGTACAGGGTAGCCTAGTGTAGTGCAGTGTAGCTTTCTGCAGTACAGGGTAGCCTAGTGTAGTGCAGTGTAGCTTTCTGCAGTACAGGGTAGCCTAGTGTAGTGCAGTGTAGCTTTCTGCAGTACAGGGTAGCCTAGTGTAGTGCTGTGTAGCTTTCTGCAGTACAGGGTAGCCTAGTGCGAAGACTTTTGTCAAGCCACTGGGATCCTATCACCATCGAGGCCACTAGAGACGGTGGCTCTCAGGTATATTCAGGTAGTGTAGCGTAGTGGCGTGTATTGTAATGTAGTGGAGAGTAGCTTAGCGCATCTTAGTGAGGTATTCACAGGAGAGCAGACAGGATATTCTGGTGGCGTCTCCGGGACGTGATGGCGCACAGTGCGGGAACAAGTGCTGGCGGCCACCACACAACCTGTGCCATGTGCAGAGTTCCTTTAAAACATGTGCAGAGGCATTTATGAGGCTGCCCAAAACTATACGAAGGGTTAGAGTTTCTGGCAAGAGCTGGCTGTGCAAAAAACAGTCCACTACGGGCTCACCATAGTCCGTGTTACTTGGAACATTTTGTTCCAAGTAGCTGAATCTAAAACAACAACAAGAGCTGGCTGTTGTACTAGCTCTTGACTTTGACAGGGACGTGCACTCTGTTATAGCCTAACCCGTCCTTTCCCGCGTTCACAAAGTTACTAAAATATGTACTAAATTGCCCAAACCTAACCTAATCTAACTCATGCATAGAACATGAGACAAAACGTCTGGGGGTAGAAATAGCCTAAGCTACTCTATCCCTTTGAGATGTATTTTGTTTTCTTGTCTCAATAAACATACTTAAACTTGAATTTGAGACAAAACGTAAATTTTGCAAGCAGCCTATGATTGTTAGTACATCATTTTTTTTTACCTTTGGGGATGTATGCGTCAAAATGCGATGTACTATTGAAGAGGACAGGATGAAAAGACCAGTAAGGTAATAGCATATTAAACCTCCTTTCGTATGTGTGATCCAGTGTGGCAGTGAATAAGAGCAAGCTGACCGGGCCCCGGGGACAGTGATCCCCGGAACCACCTCGAGCGAGGTATACTCTTAGAGAAGTAGATGGTGAGATTATATCTCCTTCAAGTATACCATTACCAGACTTGACCATTTGTACTGTACTTTACTCCACAACACTACAAACCCTTGTTAAACATACACACACATACAGGTTAATGGTGTGGAATGGTACACCGCTTTTATTAATTGCTATAGATGGTAGTGGATAGTAGTAGATGATAGTAGAGAGTAGTAGATGATAGCGGATAGTAGTGGAGACAAAACTTACAGAATGAACTGTAGTGTACAGCAGGTGAAGGTAGAATTGTCTGCTAATCTTAGACTACTATTTAAGGTGGAAATTACTGCCATATCTGCTAGTCTACCTCTTTAGCTTACATCAGAGTATATTACAGAGAACCACGGTAGTCTCCCAATCTACCTTATAGTGGGATAGGTTGCATAAACCAATATAGTATATCTATCTTTCGGTCACTGTAGCTTGTCGCTCTACATTACTACGGAGAATTATAGACTATAAAGAAACTAGTCTACCTCATACTTTACACTGAAGTAGATAGTAAACTCACCGCGCATGCGCTGCCGACGAGGGTGGCCAGCAGGACATATTTGAGCATGATTCTCTGTTGGTAACGAGGAAGAACAGCAGCAGCAGGAGGGGTGAGAGGTTGTCAGCGATCACTTGAACTCATTCACAAGTAACGTTCTCACTTCAAAGCTACTTCACCACAACACTTCCTCCACTGATGACCATCTACACTTCTCTCTCGCCCCTCGCTCAAAATGGCGGCCGGTCCACCCGTTATAAGATAAGGGTGTAAAAACCAGCAGGTTGTTCTAGTTCGTTATCAACAGTTTGGGAATTGAAGAAGCGGCCTTCGGGTCACCGGCAGTAGCAGCCAGGTCCGCCTGGAATCTCCGTTCGAAGGCGGTGTATCTGTAACGAAGATAAGCACAGTCGATAACGTAGATTCCTCCGGATAAGGGTGCGGCGAGGTGGGTGCTAAAATGGAGCAAGCCATTGCCCCAACGCCATGGCTCACTGCCTCACCACACTCACTCCTGATATTGTATCATAGACAGCTGTAGGTAATCTTATCTAAGAATCTGTAGTGATTCACTATCCTATGAAATGTGTGTGAAAAATGTCCTAAAGCTTCTGGAATATAATTTACATAATGTTGTGCTTCAAACTCGCACTGTATCTTGTACTACCTGCTTCCCCAATATTAGTACTTAAAGCATATATCCTTACCAGTGTAATCACCTCTGTCAAGTTACATTCTAGTTATTCGTTGATATAAAACCTTGCTACAATGTACCTTTTCATCTTACCTGATATGTTAGATTAAGGACCTGCCCGAAACGCTGTGCGTGTTAGTGACTTTGTATGAATGTAAAAATAAGTCTTATGTAATCTCACCAACCCATTGTGTCTTCTTGCAAGTAAAAACTATTATTATTATTATTATTGTGTTTAATAAGGAACAGGTGGCTTGTAACTGAGCATCGAAGTCATGCACATGACACAATGTTAATTTGACAAACATATTTACAAATTGCGTGATTTACCACACCGGACATGACTTAAATTAAACCGGGAAAGTAGCAGCTTATTGGATTACTGTATCACTGACAACCATGACGTCAGCACCGAACTACCTATGTGCTTTAATATACCTACAATTTTTCTCTCATCTTTTACTTTTTTTCATGCTATGTAACTGTTATAATTTTTATAAATTTTACAAGTATTTACCTACTTATAAGTTTCTTAGATTAAGGACCTGCCCGAAACGCTGCGCGTACTAGTGGCTTTACAAGAATGTTATTACTATGCTATGTATCCTCACAATCCCAATGTACCTTCTTGTATATATATAAATAAACTACTTGACGGAAAGGTGAAAATACAACAACAGGTTATCATACCTGATGCTCGTTACCATCAACACTGAACCTGACCAGTGACATACGGCGTGAAACACCACTGCAGTGAACAAATCCACAAAGGCCGTGATTAGGGTTCGAACCTACGCACGGGATGTTCCCAGCTGTGCCTTAGTCAACTTAGTCACCTCCTTTACTTCTCCCTAAGGGCTGAACTGTACTTGTGTATGTGGCAGTAATGTGCTGGCCACAATTTCGCCTCATTTTCTCGTGAAGCTACTGCAGAAGTTATTCATGAATGTGTTTGTCACTGGAAGAGTGAATAATACTGTGGCAACGTACCAGGATACTCTGAGATAAGACAGACTGCGCTATATCTGATGAACTCAAATGCTTAGAAAGTCATGCCGAGAATTTAACTTTATCATGACATCACTAGGCTATGATATTCCTGGTATAATAATGTGAACAATACAGGTACACTAGTTCTTGTACAGCAGCACTCGGTTAAATTGTTCTTATTGGTTAGTGAGCTCACCTATTGTTAGTCACTAAGTTATGTAGTCATTCTAGTAGCCTCACTAAACTAAATCATAGTTAACCAAACCACACACTAGAAAGTGATGAGACGACGACGTTTCGGTCCGTCCTGGACCATTCTCAAGTCGATTGTATAATGGTCCATCGACTTGAGAATGGTCCAGGACGGACTGAAACGTCATCGTCTCTTCACTTTCTAGTATGTGGTTTGGTCAACATTTTTCAGCCACGTTATTGTGACTCCTCGTCTGTAAATCATAGTTACTCCACTAAGCTATATTGTGGTTGTGTCACTAATCCATATCACAGTTGCGTCACTAAGCTATATCGTAGTTCCGTCACTTAGCCATACGGTTGGTAGTTACGTCACTTAGCCATATGGTAGTTACATCACTTAGCCATATGGTAGTTACATCACAGTGCTAATGTTCGTGGCAATATATGGAGTTTCCCTGTGTACAATACTGGCATCGTTGACCTATATTGTTTCTACTGGGGCTAACTAGTTTGCCAAGCGTGCGACGTCAATTTGGTAGTTAATTCTTATTTACCTGAGGACCACCAACACCTAGTGTTCTCGATGAGGACAGCAAACCGGCGGCTTGTCAAAGGTCTTTCCACTTATCCTGAATTTTTTTTTTGTTCGCTGAATTTTAAAATTCAACCTATTTTTTGCTTTTACGGCTTATGCGGGTAGGCGGTTCCATGGGTTTGTAACCCTGTGGGTGAAATAGCACCTCCTGTTTGCAGTCCTTATTGCCTGAATAGTTTTCGAAATGCATGACGTCAGTTTGGTAGATAATTCTTATTGGATCGTTTGACTGGTATGCATTTACATTGTTGTTGAGTAGTTCAGATCTATGGCTTCGTCACTGATCTGAACTGATTGGCGCCCGGTAACCCCTCCCCGGTCAGGATACGAACCCAGGCCAAAGCGCTTGCGAAGCGTCGGGCGAGTGTCTTACCACCGCGCCACGGGGCGTACGGGGATCGAACCCGGGACCCCTTGGTTGTGAGCTGAGGACGCTACTGGACTAAGCGTTTACCCGGATGATGACGCTCTTCTGATCACTATAGTTGCCAGAGAACACCTGAATGTTAGCAACGTAAGTGGAGAGAATGAGGAGCACTGTTAATGAGGAGGAATGAGAAAGGTGAGAAATGAGGATGAATGAGAATGAAAAGGAATATTACTGAGGAGAAATTAGATATAGGGAATGTTAATGAGGTGGAATGAGAATGAGTAGGAATTATAATGAGGAAGAATGTTGATAAGAATAAGAATGATGAATGTTAATGGGGAGGAATTAGAATGAGAATGAATGACAATGAGAGCTTACACAAACACCCCTGTAGTATGTCCACGTAGTTTATACATTCACCCATGTAGTTACACCTACACCCATATAGTTACACCTACACCCATGTAGTTATACCTACCCCCATGTAGTCCATGAGGGGTCCCCAAACTCCGTGAGGGTCCCAGTAAGCCCATCTAAGACCCACGGCACCCCCACTTACAGCCTATGACCACCAAACAAGGTTCTCTACTATCATGTAAGAAATCCTCAGAAGGTACACGCCCCTTAGGTAAATTTAGGTAAACAAACACACACTTTCAGATTTCTGTAGCCTGTAGACTCTTGTGTAAAGTGTAAACCATACTTCGTGGAGAATGCACTACATTCACATTAAGCTGCTTACATTCTTTTCTATATAAAACTAAATTACCTCAATCACTTCTGCTATCCATTGCTTCTGGGTGATGGGGTGACAATGTTCACCTGTTTGGTTCAGAGAGACGCGATGGTCGCTGGTGGCTGGTCGGCGACGGTGACGCCGCTTCCAGCGCACATTTTCTAGGGAGAGTGAGTGCCACCGGCCACTGGACGCGACTCTCTACACTCCCTCTCACCCCAGTACTGACTGACCATCCCACCAGCACGCCCCACCGCACGCACGCATGCACGCACCCACGCATGCACACACACACACACACACACATATACAGGTGACCAGGTGAGTACACATACACACTGTGCAGCCCCAGCGTGTGTGTGTGGGGGAGCCGATGGCTGAGTGGACAGCATGCTGGGCACGTAATCCTGCGGTCCGGGTTCGATTCCCGGCGCCGGCGAGAAACAACGGGCAGAGTTTCTTTCACCCTGATGCTCCTGTTACCTAGCAGTAAATATGTACCTTGGAGTTAGACAGCTGCTACGGGCTGCTTCCTGCGAATGTGTACTCACCTATTTGAGTGAGTGCTAAGGAAATATATGCAGTAGATATAATAGAAAAAAATAGATTGGTTAGAAAGGCGGGGTCCAAGAGCTAATGGCTCGATTCTGCAGACACAAATAGTAAATACAAATAGTAAGTATACACACAAAAAACTAGTAGTAACAGTTGATTGATTGACAGTTGAGAGGCGGGCCGAAAGAGCAGAGCTCAACCCCCGCAAGCACAACTAAGTGAATATAACTAGGTGAATACATACACACACTTTCTCTCTCTCTCTCTCTCTCTCGACCCCTCGACCCCTCGGCTACGCTGTATCCATCGTATAAAATATTTTGAGGTCAATGTATTTACGTCAGAAATAACAGGGTCATCACCCTGTGGTGTTGAGAGGCGCGCCCTCACCCGCTCGCATTGCAATGGAAACTCTGGTTCAAACCCTGGGGACCATTTCATCACTATTTATCCCTTGTGTAAACATTAACAACAGGGTGATATGGATGTAAATCAATTATCAAATCGTGTTCTGGAAAAACATAAGTAACCAAACCGGTTCCAGTACCTAACCGAAGGTTAAATTCCATAATAAACAAAAAAATGCTAAATTTGCCCTCTACTACAGTTAATTTAATTAACCCACAAGTTCTTCTGCAGCCTGAATTAACTGATCACTCGTACGTGTTCCCAAATTAAAATGCTTGTACACGAACTTGAAGTGGAACTTGCTGGGTGACGCAGGGGCTCCCGAGAGCCTCATGCATACTCACCACACACAAGGATACACTTGATAATATAATGATATTTACAATTGCTCAACCGTTCGTTGACTTCACAGACATATTTATCAGTTACACAAACAAATACGGTCCACATACATAAACAAATAATTGCATTAATTTTGATATGATGCAAATTTCCTAAGGGACATTTACTTTGCATAATTAAATTGATCTCCCGCTATGAGCGAGGTGATTGGCGCCGTAAAATATAATGATGGTCTTCTAGCCACTGTGTTGCGTCAGTGGTTCCTAACCTCTTCTAGGCCCGCTCCCCTACAGTGTTTGATGGATGTTCAAGTTCAAGTTCAAGTATGTTTATTGAGACAAGAAAATACATCTCAAAGGGATAGAGTAGCTTAGGCTATATCCCCCCCCCCCCTCAAGATGGATGCTCACACCTTACAAAAGTTAAATCACATTTGAAGATGAAGAAGTCAAATTTCTAATTTTTGAACCACCAATTTAACCACACACAGTACTGTGGGTACTGTATGTGGAACAAATTTAGCAATTAGAAAAAATGTAAACAGTAAAATCAATACCAATTGCGAACATACAAATTCAATGGTTTCTTTGTTCCAGTTTCTCATCAACAAATTTTGTAAAAAACAGAACTTTCTTGTTGAGGTCTGTGGATTCAGGCGATCCCTAGATTTTGTCTTGATTGGCAGAAGAGAACGTAATCCAGAATTATGTCGTAGCTCAGCTGATTAAGGCAGTGTCTGGGATGCTCCCGGACGCAGGTTCGAATCCTCGTCACGGCCCTTGTGAATTTGTTCATAATCCAGAATCACACAAGTGTGCCGTTGCAAATGGAATGGAGACACGGAGTGCCTTTGTATGTCATATAACCTGTGATATATGACACATATATCCTGTGATATATGATATATTCCTCTAGAAACTTATCCTCTGTCGAACACCAAAACTCATTCTTAGTCTTCCTTCCAGATTGCATTTCAAGAGCTCGGTATGTTTGCAAATCATTAATTTTATATTAGAATGTAAGTAACTGGCTCTCACTGATGAAGGCAATAACCATGAGAATGGTTCTTACATTACAAGACTGAAAGAACTCTTGTATATATATAAATAAATAAATAATAAATAAATAAATAAATAAATAAATGAGCTCACAGCACCAGCCAGTTACAGGGCAAGACTGAACAAGATGGAAACATCAAGATAGCTAATATTATTACACAAGTGAGAGGGCCATCAATTAATGCTTATCAAGTCAGCCTTAAAAACAGAAGAATAGTTTATCACTTATTGATAATAATTCAATTGTAGAACACATAACTCGCTTAATTTATTTTAGATCCATGAAGCGTTCTTCAAGGACCAACTCGTCCGTCTACGAGTTACACGAACGATGGCAGTGGAGACGGGAAGTAAACACATATTTGTTTATATGACACAGTTTGGTCACTTTCAGTTTTCGTTATATGAAATAAAGTGTGTAAATTGGTGTACAAAGACAATCATAGTAAAGTTGAATATTATTTTAAAAATTTGTCAAATTGGCAGCATTCGCTAATACAACCAATTTGATTTCATACGACTATTCGGTTGTTTCAAATAATTCCTGTATTATGTCAGTTTTCCTCTATATTAGCAGCTAAGATTTACAAATACCATTAATTGTGTTGTGAAATATATTTCATTTGTCCATAATATTAATCATGGGGAATGATAACAATTATAAAGCCGTTGTAATTCTGCACTAAAAGGAACACACAAGTCAGTAATATGTGGCGGATGGGAGGCGGCAGCACGAGTTCGCAGCGGTTCAGTCTTTGACGTAAAGTGAGTATTTTCAGCAGCAAGTAACAACTCTATTCTTATCTCATAATGTAACCGAACCCAAAAGCTCCTGAAGCATTTTGAAATATTTCACTAATGTCAAACGCCAGCATGAAAGCTTTTCAAGTGCATTAACATAGCTTGGAGTGTGCAGGTCATTCCACAGAGGCTTGGAGGTACCCCAGGCTTGTATTAGTGTGACGACTCGGCAGACAACTGACAGCCCCTGTTTGGAGCTCAGATAGTTGAAACACACCAAATAAATTTGCTTGAGTCCTCTTTAGTGGTATATGCTTTTATATTTAGATATATTGTCCGTATTGTATCAATGATGCCCAATAAATGTACCCTCCAGGGCAAAATTGTAAACAATTTATGTTTGCCTCAGGTGTATTTCTTGGATGAAGATATTACATAGGAGCTATGATAAGGGTCATGCTATTTTAAAATTATGAATATATGTATGGCAAGCTATACAGTATAACCATCAGCAATAGCCTATAGTCTAATGAAAAATTTGTGTAGCTATGTTAACAGAATGCTTTTTTTTATTTTGTATGATAACATGGCTATAAGTAGAAAAGCCCTTTTTTGTAGCTTCTTTTGAATGCTCCTTAATATAAGGTAATGCAGTGTCATGTGGGAAGAAAGAGGAGAAGAAAGATAAGAAAGAGAGGGAAAGGAGAGTGAGAGGGTTGGTGGTAGAGGGGAAGGTGGAACCAGGAGAAAGGGAAAGAGAGAGAAGAATGGGTGAGGTGGATTGGAGAAACTTGGGCACTGCCGGATACCCTATCTAGTATGTATCTTTAAAAATAAAAAGTATGTTTGTCTGTCCGAGGATGGAGGCCAGATGACTTTGGGACTAGCCTCACCCAACTTTCACACATGAAGAATGTGGAGTATGGGAGTTTCATAGGCAAATTGGGGTTGGCTCTCATGGGAAGTGAGGGGCAAAGAAGGAAGAAAGACCTGGGGTGAGGTCAGGTATCCTCTCAAGTACAGTATATCTATACAATGTGTCTGTCTGTCTGATGTTGTAGGCCAGATGCTTGAGGCTTTCATTGTTCAGCTTTCTAACATGGAAAAACGGGGGTATGTGTCACTGGTCAGTCAGGGTCAGCTACAATGCTCACCTTTAAGAAAGGATCAGGTCCTACACATTCCAAATCCCAGAGACTGCAACAAAATTTGAAATTGGGATTTTGTTTTCCATAGAGAGTTTCCACTCACAAGCAAGTGAGTGAAACATTTTGGATTGTTCATTCATGGTATGTTACAGAGTAAACATAAATGCAAAATCACTTCAAATTTTGTGATTCCAAATGCTAACTAAACCAAAAAAATCTTAATTATACATTTTCTTTGTTGGCTTGTATGTTTGTCATATAGATATGTCATACATATGTCAACTAGGCTACACATTTTTTATACAGATTTATGTGTTAGTTTATTACAGAAACTACAAGATGCCGAAGAAAAAGACAGGCCAAAGAAAGAAGGCTGAAAAGCAAAAGGCCCGACAGAAAGAGTTGAGAAAGGGTCGCGCCAATCGTTCTCTGGCTGATCTTCCTTGTAACTCAATGATGGTAAATCATAAAATAATTGTTTGTATTTTTATTTATTGCAATATCTTCTCATTGTTTTGGAACTAGATAAAAAATCCATAAAATAATTGATTTTTTTTATCAGGTTCTGATGACTCAAACCCAATTTAAAGAGTGTATACTGTATTACAATTTTGAGTACTGTATATTAAATGGAGTATAGGCAGATCAATTTAATAGCTTGAACAGTCATTTTAAAATATATTAATCTACACTAAGAGATAATGTTTGTCTTTCTGTGCCCAAAGTTGGAGGCCATATGGGGCTAGCCTCATCCAACTCTGCAGAGGATGTGGTCATAGGTTGGGTGGTGTCGGCATAACACATACATACATACATACTGTACATACATACATACATACATACATACATATATATACATATACTGTACATATGTATATTGATATTGTGTGTTTAGTTACTGGATGAGAGCTACACTGCTTGTGTTGTCTCATCTTCCCAATACTCATTGTCATACAACGCTTTAAAATTACTGACAGTTTTGGCTTCACAATTTTCTCATTTGTTCCAACCGTCTACCACTCTGATTGTAAAAGAAAACTTTTGAATATTTTTGTTGGCACCTTTGTTTCCTTTAGCTTGAATCTGTGCCCACTTGTTCTTGAAGTTGCTGGTTTCAGGAATTCCTCCGTGTCAGTTTGGTCAATTCCCATTATTATTTTGTAAGTGGTGATCCTATTACCTCTTTTTATACTATTTTCTAGCTTTGGCATATATAAGGCCTCTAGCCTCTCTTCATAACTTGTTTTTCACTTTTGGAAGCCACTTTTTAGCATGCTTTTGCACCTTTTCCAGTTTATTGATGTGCTTCTTGAAATATGGGCACCATACAACTGCTGCATGTTCCAATTTTGGTCTCACAGATGTCATGAACAGTTTCTTTAGTATTTCACCATCCATGTAATTAAAAGGGGTTCTGAAGTTGGCAAGTGAAGCATATGCTCCTCATACAGTGTTCATTATGTGTTCCTCTGGCAACATTCTAATATCCAGAACCACCCTTGGGTGTCTCTTTGTTGGAGTTCTTTAATTCCTTTCCCCATAATTTGTTGGTTGTGTGTTCTGTTTTCTCCTATTCCACATTCCTTAAAATGGCATTTACATTGAATTCCATTTATCACATGGTGCTCCAAACACTTATTTTATCTAGGTCAATTTGAAGAGCATAACAATCATCTATGTTTCTATCTTCCCTAGTAGTTTAACATCATCAACAGACATGTTCATATAATTCTGTATTCCTTCTAATATTCATCATTTATGTAGATGATGAACATTACTGGTGCAAAAACTGAACCCTGTGGTATTCCGCTAGTAACACTCCTCCAGTCAGATACATTGCCTCTGATTACTGCCCTCATTTGTCTGTCAGAAAATTTTTCATCCATGTCAGCAGTCTCCCTGTCACTTCTCCAGCATGTTCCACTTTGCAAAAACAACCTCTTGTGTGGGACTCTGTCAAAAGCCTTTTTAGGTCTATATATACACACAGTCAAGCCAACCATCTCTTTCCTGTAGAATCTCTGTGGCTCTGTCATAAAAACTAAGTAATTTGTTACACAGGATCTTCTTGTTCGAAAACCTTTCTGTCTGTCCATTATTATGTCATTACTCTCCAGGTGTTCTACTCTTTGTTTTAACTACTTTTTCTAGAGTTTTGACTACAGTACCACGCTTGTTAATTAATGATACAGGTATATAATTTAGAGGGTCTTCTCAGCTACGATTTTTGCAACAGCTTTAGGTGTTCCAAGGCGGCCCTCCTTGCACATGTCGTGTGGTTCCAGAGCCAGGCATCTCGGGTCCGGTGTACCTATCCAAGTACAATACTAACCAAACCTAATGTTACTTAACTTTGCTGATCGAACAAGAAGTGGTGTTCCCTACATCATATGGCCATCGGCTCAACATGAGTGTGTGTGTAATTAATTTTGTAGAGGAGCTTTGTATAGATAAAAAAACAAATCTGGAGTACACTTTGCTTAAGAGTTCTTTCAGTCCTATTTATATTTTTAATTTTTAATGCAGTATTCAGTATGACAATAGAAAACCACTAAGAACACACATTGGAATATGCTTTAGCACTTTTGCATATGTGTAGTGTAGAGTACAGTACAGTACTCTATTCTATAACATCCTTGGAAGTTAGCTCATTTTTTATTGTGTAAATTTTACATGCTTTATACATAAATATTCAGTATATGTACTTTATCTGCCTTTTCAGGAATGTGATAGATGTGAAAGGCGTCAAAAGAACCGCGCATTTTGCTACTTTTGTCAGTCTGTCCAGCGCTTACCACAATGTGCACATTGTGGTAAAGTGAAGTGCATGCTCAAAACAGGAGACTGTGTAGTGAAACACCCTGGTACATACACCACAGGCCTTGGAATGGTGGTAAGTAAATGTATATATTTAACACTTTGACACCGTGATGACGTTAATCACAGTCATCTAAACAATATACGCAATTTAGGGCATAATGTCAACGCCATCATCCATTAATTTTTGCTTATTCTTATTAATACTGTACGTATAAACATTGCGAGTGAAAGAGTGTAACATTGGGTTGTGTGCTCACCGGCAATGCCCGGCCTATCTTGCGGTGCGATGCGGGGGGCCCGCCAGGCCAGGGAAAGTGTATTTAAAGTATTTATTTACTATATACAGCCAAGTTAACTTCCTTAGTCTCAATAGTGTTCCTAGCTATGTCAAAGAAGAGAAGAATGCTTTTTCCTTAGAACTTGTTTAAGTTATGTGGTTCTTTGAGGGCAGAGGTGAGTAAGCATTAAGAAGAAGTTACTGTATGTATACAGTATACGACTATGTGTACAGCAGAGGGAGGATTTGTAAATGTTCAAGATTATAACTTGGTGGTGAGACACAAGGAAACGAGACTATATTGCTAGAAGGTGATACATTGAAGAGGGACAAAGCACATGGTGAAGACAGCAACCGAAGCTATAGTTAAAACATTAAGCTCTTTTTGCTGTGCTTTCAGATAAGTGCAGGGAGGAGGTAGCATGGAACAACAAAGGTTGGACATTGAAGAGACTCAATACATCTGCATTGATGGAGACTCCCAAGTTAGGGAGATGGATAGGACGTTCTGTGTAAAGGAAAGGAAGAGGGGGATGTTGATGTGCTTTCCAGGAGTAGGTATTGAGGATATTGTTACTGTAGTAATACTGTATGGATAACACAATGGCTGGAAATGGGAATCAATCCAAAATTTTTATCAGAGCAACTGAAAATGATGTAGGGAAATGTAGAATAAGATATTGCTATCCAGATACAGTATATGATAACACTTGAGATAAAGGCAGTTATGGGATAGATCTTGGTTATACTGTACATATATAGTTGACATTTACCTAGAATAGGAGTGAACAGTTGGAAAAATGGAAAATTCTAAAGAACAAAAGGAGGGGGGCAGGTTCTGGCTCTGGTTCTCGGTAGGCATAACAAAACTCCTGCAACTGATAAGATCACCTTTTGGTCAAGCAAACTGGTGAGGTAACTGCAGAAAACTACCAGGGCTCTACAAGAAAGAGGCTTTTCGTTATACTGTATTTAATACTCACTCTTGGCCTTGTATCTTAATTTCTTTTGTTTTTGTCATAGTTGTTCTTTCCCACTTCCAGTCATGCGCCTACTTGTAGGATGTCCCAATTTTGGGGATGACTGTAATATGTACCTTTCTTTCCTATTGTCCATAAGACTCATTTGTCCTTTGTTAGAAACTTTTGTAAGTCCGTAACTTTTGTTAATGCTTGCCTAGTGTCCTTATGTTCTCGTTTTGACATCTTGAGTGATATTTAGCACCTTTTGCATATCCAGTGATGTAGACAATGCTACATAGTCTTCCCAGCATGGCATCTTTTGATAATTACTGTACTGACTTGAGATTACTAAGAATTCTCAAGATGATGATTACAGCAAAGAGGGATGTAAGCATAAACATAACAGTGCCTTAAAGGTTTATACACAAATAGCTAGAAACAAAAATAAAATTGTTACCGCACTTGTGTGCACAAAAATATTAGGTGTTACTGCAATCACATGAAGATGAGCGAATGTTGAAACCAGAACAATGTTAGTGAAATACTAAGCTTAGGTATATACAGTACGTAGTTTATTTCAATACAGTAGTTAGTTTGACAAGGAGGGGAAGTAGCAGTGTTTGCCAGAGAGCATTTTAAAATTTTATTCAAACATTCAGAATAATCTGGTTAGAACTGAATGAAGCTGATGATAACCTAATAGAAGAAGTTGTGTATACTGGCCCACCATACTTGAATAGAATGAATTGGAGTCATATACGTATAGAGTATCGTAGTGCATCTGTGTATAATAAAATCTGCATTGTAAGTGTCTTTAATATCAGTAATATAAATTGGGCAAACAGAATGGGAAGTACTGTGGCTGAAGAGATTTTGGAAGTAGTACAGTAGTTTAAAACTGCTGTCTTCAACAGTAATCCTTCAGTACTTGTGTACAGTAAACCAAGAAAAATTGACGTTGACTAGTAAACAGTAGGGCACTAACCCAATAACATAAAAGAATTTAGTGATTAAGTATCAGTAACCATAAAGAAATCAGATTTGAAAAATTGGTTACGAGAAAATTCTGTCGTTGTCCCATATCTTCGTAAAACTGATAGTGAGGATTAAAACAAGAACTAATGCATGTAGATTAGACGGTCTTGAACACACAGAGTGGGCAGTTCTTGGATGATGACACACCTGCAACAGCGAGTGACCTGACACTGGAGTACTTTGTAGATGACTATTACATATATTTAAAGATATCCTTAATGTTCAGAAATATAATATTCCATATAAATCTCTCAGATTAAACAGTAGTTACCCTAAGTGGATGAATATAAAATTAAATGTTATTTATTGAAAAAAAAACAAGATTGTGAATAATGGATGGCAAAGGTTAAACAACAGCTACTGTATATCACACTAGCAAAAATGGGTAAAAGTAAGTGTAACGCAAAATGGAATTATGAAAGGCAAATTCCTTGCAGTGTCGTATCCAAGAGTATCACTTTGGCTGGGTTCCCCACAGTCAATAGGAATTCTGTTGACCTCAGGATCCCAAGAGCTCTGCTCGAACATTGTTGTTGAGTGCTTCTACTGCTGATGTATCTGGCATTAAGTGCTTGGTTCCCAAATTTCTTCGGTTTGCTGCTAAATCTAAGTGAAACTGTTTCTTCCTCCTGCAAAACATTAGTGCAGTTAAAGGCTGTGATCTCTTTGCATTGTGTTGGGAAGAAGGGGTTTCTTGTGAGGACATGACTACCTCTCGGGGCTCCAGTTCTCCCTATCTTCATTTGAAGCTATAGGTTTTTTCTTCCTCAGTGGGAGTCTACTTCTCCTGTGGTGTACCCAGGCACTGACCAGAGAATGGATTCTGATTAGTAATTAGTGGTATTGCTTAATGACTGATGGAGGTTTTTGTGTCTGAGCCTTCATTATAGGCTTCAGTTTTTTTTGCTGGTCAACCTTTCATAGCTATTGATTTCAAGATTGGATAACATAGTTACAAGTTAGGGGCATTTTCTTTTATCCTGCTCAGTTTGAGTATGGTGCTTTCTTGTTGAACTACATGTATATTGTGCCTCTAAAAATTTTTTGCATTGTCACTAAAATTAATAAGCAGCACAGTAATGGTAGCGGTATTATTTTGTATCATTAATGTAACTTTTAGTGACATATTCCTACATTTCAGGGAGCTATCTGTGACTTCTGCGAGGCGTGGATATGTCATGGACGCAAGTGTCTCCAGACCCATCCCTGCACGTGTCCACTTGTCGATGCCACGTGTATAGAATGTGAACGAGATGTAAGTACCATACTGTAGTGTAACCTTTAAATTAATTTTCTCTATATCCATTTAGCAGTACAGTATACCAAATTAGAATTAGGTCCCATGCCAAAGTTTTTTATAAGGGAATATTTTTTCTGGTACTGTATTTACAGTTGTACGTCTTAAATACATATTTTGTGTTTGAGAGGAGCATCTTTTAAGCACATCATTCTGCTACTCTCAGAAGTTATTAAAAGTGGCCACCTGATTGATCAAGTCATAAACCAAAGTGAATTAAGTTATAATGTTATAATAATGATCTACTCCATAGGTTTGGAGTCATGGTGGCCGAATCTTCCGTTGTCATTACTGTCAGAATTTCTTGTGTGATGATGACCAGTTTGAGCACCAAGCTTCGTGCCAAGTATTAGAGCAAGAATCCTATAAATGTGAGTACAGTATATCTGTTTTTAATATTTGAACTTTATAACTGGTATCTATGTTCTGGTGTTCCCAAAGGTCACTGCCCTTATGACCCTTAATGGTTGACATTCTGATCATCCAGTTTGTTGATGATTCAGCCCATCCTCTCAAGCATTTCCAGCATCACTAAATCGAGATACTAGATTGCCCAAACCTAACCTAACCAAAGATCCACAAATAGAAAACAGGAATCACTTCAATTTTGCAACCCACTATGATTTATTTGAATGCAGCCTATAGGTGTATTCGTGTGGGAAGATTTTGATAATTTTGTACCAGAAATACCAACCTGTATTTTGTACCAGTTGGTAATTAACAACCTGTTGGACCAAGTTCTCACAAGTCGAGCCTGGCCCCAGGTCAGGCTGGGAAGTAGTAGAACTCAGAACCTCATCCAGGTGCAACAGTGCTGAACTGTTACAAGCAGCATTTGGTAAAATCTGGCAAGAAACCACTAGTCTATAATTTTAGTTTTGCTTTCTTTTTCACAATTACTTGTGAAGTTTAGCCAGAGAAGTAGTGTTGTGACAAAGGTTTATGCACTAGCAATGCCTCGCGCTGCTCCCAACAAACTGACTTGCAAAGACGCCCTCACACTACACAAGATTGGTCACATACCAAATACAGGAAGTCTTGCAAAAGGTGTACGTGAGTGTGTTGTTTGCAAGCACACAGAACAGAGAGATGAGGATGGAAAAATCTCTGTGTACCTGGTGTGTTGAATGTAAAGCTGCCTTGTGCTATATGGACTGCTATTCCTTATTGTCTCAAATAATATTGTGACAACATTTTTATGGACACATAAACATCACAGTTTCTTGGAACATTATGAATGTTCTACTCTGTAAATAATGTCAATTACATAGATGTGCATAAGATAAGCAAAACAAACAATAAGATAGCAATAAAAATGCATTGAAAAAAGGACATGAATATATTCGTGGCAAGTTAAGTGTGTTGAATCCCCCGCTTGACCAGCTCCAGGAATCTCCGGCATTGGTGAACATCAGGCCGTGATGTTATAGCTCATCTTCTCCACTTCATTGCAGCCAAAGTAAGTTCTTGTTTTTAATTATTTCCTACATTTCTGTGCTCAGGAAAGAGATTTTAACAGAGATGAGAGAGGTGGAAGTGGGAAAGGAGTGGAGAGAGCCCCCAGGTGCAACCAGATACCCTCCTAGTATCTAGATACTGTATATATATATATGTGTCACCATAGGAGACTATGGATACCCTTTTTGATTATCCTTGTGTAATCAAACTATCTTATTTTGAATGGTTTCCATTGCAAGTGACTTGCCCAAAGACAATATATTTTATTTTATTTTTTCCTTCAGGCTTGTCTTGCAATCGTCATGGACAGTACTCGTGTCTTCGGTGCAAGACTTGTTATTGTGAAGAACATGTGCGGAGGAAAGGCTTCAAGTATGATAACAAGCAGAAGATTCCCTGTCCCAAATGTGGTTATGATACTGAGGAAACTAAGGAACTCAGCATGTCAAGTACGTAATAATTTTTATACAGATTGTTTGCAAGGATGTTTGCTATTACAGGAATTAAACAAAAATTGAAACTTTTCTTCATTTTATTTAGCTAAATGAACAGGTAAGACACCTAAGGTACTTGATACAAAAAAGATTATCAGAAATTAATCTGATAAATACTGATCAGCATGAATGATTTGTGATTAATATGCCTGATTAATGCTGAATACAACTTGTGCTCACCTGTAATGTACTGCAGTTTTAATACCATAAACCACAACTTCAAAATTCCAGTACTTTAGGAAAATTAAAAGCAGCTCAATATTGACACTGATTCACATTAATGAGCATCAGCCTTGATAGATTTGGTGGGCTGCCAAGGTGTGTACGCTTCTGGTTAGACAAAACAACTTCACATTTGATGCTGGTAAAATATTGAAACCTGGCAACAAAAACATGTCATGGTTTATCAATTTATTGATTTTGGCTTTCCTGCATGGCACTTTCTTCTGCCGTCTATAGCTAAAGTCTCCGTGCTTGAATACAAGTCAGAAGGCAAGCAAGGGAATTTGTTGAGCCAGATGATAACTTTTTTGTTCTTATACTTAGGAATCATTAAATGCATTTTTACCATTTGGATGGCTAAGAATTCTACATGAAGTTTCCTTGAGAATAAGGCATCAAAGATATAGAAAGATACGGTCCTCGCCACGGCCCTTGTGGATTTGTTCATTTGATGCATCACGCTATTGTGATTTCTCTGTAATTTAGTTCAGTATTGCAATAAGAAATCATTTCTGATGTTTTTAAATGGTGTTTGAGGAAGCAGGGAGTGAGTGTGAACAATACACCGAATGTGATAAGGGACTAGGCTGGGTGGCAGTGGTTTGTAATAACAAGAGTGAATGTACAGTACTGTACACTGAGGTTCAGAAAGAAGCACTGTACACCTGGGCTTAGGAAGCAGTTGGATGCTACTGTGAATGACTGCTTGTGTGTGGTCTCGCTTGCCTATCTGTGATGTTATAAAGTGGGAATGGTGTAATGAATGGCACACTCTACAGTATATGTTTGTTACACGACTCACCAAATTTCTCCCTTTTTCTCTCTGGACTGATGTCTCCCCACCCTCACAACAGTGGGGAAACATAGTAATGGAAATGAATGAATGAAGAATTTAAGTATATAGTATATATTGTTATCATCATTTAATAATATAGTTTATGTATTGGTATATTTTGTTACTACAGTAATATATTTATCAGTACAGGTATTTCAGATTACAGAAATTGGAAAGCAAATATAGTTTATTCGCTATATTTTGGGTCTTTTGTTACATTCCCTTTATATATTTTTAGGCACATTAATGATGTTTGTCTCCTCATAGCTCGCACCCACAAGTTTGGGCGGCAACAACTGGGAGACGGTCCTGATGATGACTATGAAGAAGGTGCAGTAGGATACGGCAATAGCTATGATGACTATGATGATGACTATGATGATGATGATGATGATGACGATGAAGAAGGTGATGAGGATGACTCTGAGGAGGAGGAGGAAGAAGTTGAAGAGGAGAAAAGCAAATGAAGGGAAAAAGTTGCTTGCTGAAGAGAAGTGCAGTAGACTCGGCCGAAGAATTCATTAGGTAACGTTTAACTTTCAGACAAGAAATATGGTGTATGGAAGCGGTAGCCTTGGAGATATTATATGTATTTAATTAGTTTTCCTTAGAATATTAATTCTAACTTTGTTTACATATGAAAAGTTAAATGTAATGCTGTTTGATCCTATAGATTTTTACGACAACATTTTGCAATAAATAATGGGTAAAATATACAGATATGTATACAGTACTGTAATTATAAATCTGTCAATTATTTAAAATTTGATTGATATCATTGTACTGTATTTATAGAATTTAAGTGATGTAATGAAAGATGACATTATTATTAATACGGAAAATATTTATTAATACATGTAAAAATCTATTTTTCTATGAATGGAACTAAGAAACTATAATATCCAGATTTTCTGTATGTATGATACTGTACCGTAATTAGTTGTAATACATAGAAGTTGCATTTTCTTTGGGTTTTGTATATAGAATTGCTATTATTTATAAAATTCACATATAAATTTAAAATAAATTAATAAGCAGGACTTTTGTGAACTCTTATAAATGTTAACAGACAACGTAGAGATACAGTACATACTGTATACTAATAAGCTTATATAACTGATAAAGGGTTATTTCTATTTTACAACTTCATTATTTTTATTGTTTTGACATATTGTATTTAATCAAAAGAAACCAAATGGGCTGAAGACCATAAAGAATACAGCCATGGCTTATTGTGCATAGGTTTTCTGTCCTGTACTTTAAGTGCAAATGATGGCACATGATTAGTGTATAGACCAATTTATGAGAGTAGCATTCAACTCTTATTTATTTAATATGATGGCCAGAGTTCTGTTGATGCTTGAGCAGATGCCGTGTGTTTCTTGATGCATGCCTTAACTAGCATTGTAATTCATTAGACGATTGTGTTTGTTTATAAATAAATGGTTCAAAGATTGATTGAAATTAATTATTAAGTATCCCACTAGAGGAGATACTTTTTGGGTTTGTCTCATTTTATCAAATGTTTCTGTTAGGGCTCCCATCAGTGGTTACCTGAGGCAGTCGCTTGATAAGTTCCAAGTCTACCATACCCCACCAGGCCATTGCAGAATCTAGTCCACTCGTTAGATGCAAAGAGAGTTTAATCAACTAATCTAGATCAACCCAACCCAAGAGGAAATGACCATTATAAAAGTAAGACTACCGTAAAAGTAGTAACTGTTGGGAGAAACATTGGCAACTGTGCACATGCTAATTAGCTAGTTACAATTGCTAGTTACACTCTGCCACCATCATATTGCAACCCAGGACTCCGGCCAGCTGATCATCACACTTTTCTGCCACAAAGAGACGATTCCCAAAACACCAGAAGAAAGGGTAGGAACAGGAAGCCACTGAGGGGACTCGCCAGGAAGAAAGGCTTATAAAAGGCTTTAAGGCTGCCTTAAGTAATTAGTGCAGTGGCTATGTCTGTTATAACCAATTAATCTTATAATAATGTTGGAGATGGTTAAAGAGATCAAAAAAGCACTGACAATGCTGGTTGTCAGTACCTTAAGTAAGGCAACTACATGCTTTGGATTGCATCTTGCTAGGTGAAGGTCAGTTGTTGACCTAGTCTTATGGCAGAAATTTTAGCCAAGTAATGTATCCCCAGTTTGCTAACTGTAGGTAGCAAATGCGGGAGACTGTAACATTTCCACTGCTGCTAACTGGATGGGGGTGGTGTGCATAATAAGCAAATTGAATTATGAAACTACCCTACCGCAAATGTAAGTTGCTTAGCTTAGAGACTACTTGAGGTTATCGAACCCATTGATGATACATACATTAAACTGTAACTAGCTTATAAAGACTGTAACTTAGCTAAAGGAATTTTGGAGTTTAGTTCCTGAACCTATTACATGCCTGTAATGTTTTCCACTACTGACCACAGAATGGGTATGGGCTGCATTACAAGTGAACTGAACTAAACTAACTTGCGGAACCTCAATAAGCCTGACAGATTTCCCTGTCCCCCATCAATAGGAAACTAAACCCTAATTGACTTATATTAACCTATAATGATAAAGTTGCTGAGTGTAGTCTTCTGCATGCCTTAAATGTTGCCTAATTTAAACTTTTTTATCTATATACAAAAGGAAAATATAAAAGAATTTTTAGATATTTTCTATTTAAAATATAAAAATACAACAGGGTGATACAAATATTAATGGGATATTTGTTGTAGTTTACACACATTAATAGATCAATATCAATAGATTCTTCTCATCTATCAGAACATCCTTTGCAAATGAAATCCCAGCATCCCTAACCAATATTAATGACTACCTTACATACAGGTATCCTGAGTCTCTTTACCTAACTTACACTAATTCCTCAGATGTAAGGGATATAATCATAACACTTAAAAGTAATCTAGAACCCTTGCTGAGATACCAACCCTAATTTACAAGAAAAGCCTCAAGATTTTTAGCTCCAACCATTGCCTTGCTCGGTAAGAAATCACCTGAACTCTGAACCTTTCCTGATGTTCTAACAAAAGTAAGAGTAATCCCAGTCCATAAAAGTGGTGATCTCACTAAAGCTAACAATTTCAGACTAACCCTCTTATTCTGAATGAACAAGGTGAATACTGAACTAAAAAGTCCATCTTTGGTTAACTGCTAACAAACTCACCCTTAAAAATTTTTAAAACCTTCTATTTTTGTTTGATAATAAATCCACAGATAAAATTAACCTAAGAATAAACAATACCTCTAATTACTCGACACAAATCATCCATTAGAACAATTACAAACTCAAGCCCCAGCCAGCACTTTGGCCCAGGGTTCAGTTCCTGAACCGATTATGTGCCTCTGTAATCCTTTACACCACCGCCCACGAGATGGGTATGGGGTGCATAATAAAGAAAGAAATTGAATTGAATTGCTTAAATCTGAACATTTCCTGAATTTTACCCGAGGGCCACTAGCACTAGTGGTCTCAATTTATCAATCTATTAATCTACCGCAATTCATTATTTTTTTTTATCTCTTTTTAGTTTTTTCCATTTTATGCCCAAAACGCTCTGCGTGTTAGTATCCTTAAATTAAATACAACTTATTGTTATTTTTCAAACATTATATACGTACAACACTGCACGTATTTAAAAGAATTTAGGAATACATAATAAATACTCAGAAAATTAAGGATGCTCCAAATTATGATTTGCTGTAATTCTTTTGTGTTCAACCTTTCATTATTTGTGCATATATAAGGTAAAGGCTTCCGACCAACACCCTTAGAATAGAAATAATTTCTGGGTTTCTAAACTCCCATTATAATATGAGTAATTCTCGAATATTTCTAGTTATTATTTTGTTGAAACATTTTCTGAATGTACAATATTTTATTAATATTATTCCATTTAACACAGGTGGTAAGATTTTAAAGAAAAAAAATAGAGAGCTACTAGGTATAAGAATTTTATTAAAGTGCGCGCTCTTTTACTACCATAGAAAACTGAATCAACAAGTGGCTCTCTCTACCGTTGGTTGGCTGGGTAAAGTATAAACGACACAATTTCTATGCTAGGCAACATCTTTAAACAAAAACACATCACATATTTGAAATAAATAAAGATCTAATACCAATATTAAACTATCCAGTACTACTAATATCCCCAATAGAGTTTCCAAAAGACTTGTCAAGATAACGTATTATTCACCAAAGTTGACACGAGTATCACCAGTTAGAGAGAATTCTCCGGTGCGGGGAGTCGTGTGTGTCTTGAGCTCTGTAATTGTGTCAGTGTTGTGATGTGCAGGTTATTGTCTGGTAATATGATATAACCAAAATGGGTCTGATGCCTCTTGAGTTTAAGGACTGTCTTAATGACAGTCCTTACTTTCGGGAAAAACTACATGCCCATGAAAAGGAATTGGACCAGACGAATTCTTCCATCAAGGCACTCATTAAGGAAGTGAAGGATCTGTACCAGGCAGCACGAAGTGAGTACCACACCGGGCATGTTATGGCGGGGGGCTGCCCGAGCCTGAGGCAGGGGGCTAAGGCAGCTAGGGATGCTGCTCGAGCCTGATGTAGGGGACTAAGGCAGCTAGGGATGCTGCTCGAGCCTGATGTAGGGGGCTAAGGCAGCTAGGGATGCTGCTCGAGCCTGATGTAGGGGACTAAGGCAGCTAGGGATGCTGCTCGAGCCTTATGTAGGGGACTAAGGCAGCTAGGGATGCTGCTCGAGCCTGATGTAGGGGGCTAAGGCAGCTAGGGATGCTGCTCGAGCCTGATGTAGGGGACTAAGGCAGCTAGGGATGCTGCTCGAGCCTGATGTAGGGGACTAAGGCAGCTAGGGATGCTGCTCGAGCCTGATGTAGGGGGCTAAGGCAGCTAGGGATGCTGCTCGAGCCTGATGTAGGGGGCTAAGGCAGCTAGGGATGCTGCTCGAACCTGATGTAGGGGGCTAAGGCAGCTAGGGATGGTGCTCGAGCCTGATGTAGGGGGCTAAGCCAGCTAGGGATGCTGCTCGAGCCTGATGTAGGAGGCTAAGGCAGCTAGGGATGCTGCTCGAGCCTGATGTAGGGGCTAAGCCAGCTAGGGATGCTGCTCGAGCCTGATGTAGGGGGCTAAGGCAGCTAGGGATGCTGCCCGAGCCTGACGCAGGGGGCTAAGGCAGCTAGGGATGCTGCTCGAGCCTGACGCAGGGGACTAGGGCAGCTAGGGATGCTGCTCGAGCCTGATGTAGGGGGCTAAGGCAGCTAGGGATGCTGCTCGAGCCTGACGCAGGGGCTAAGGCAGCTAGGGATGCTGCTCGAGCCTGATGTAGGGGGCTAAGGCAGCTAGGGATGCTGCTCGAGCCTGACGCAGGGGCTAAGGCAGCTAGGGATGCTGCTCGAGCCTGATGTAGGGGGCTAAGGCAGCTAGGGGATGCTGCTCGAGCCTAACGCAGGGGGCTAAGGCAGCTAGGGATGCTGCTCGAGCCTGACGCAGGGGGCTAAGGCAGCTAGGGATGCTGCTGGTGCCTAACGCAGGGGGTAACGAGGGCCAGTGATGTTACTAGAGCTTGACGGCGGCCAGGGCTGATGTAGGGGTCTGACGCGGTCAGGGCTGATGTAGGGGCTGTCGGCGACCAAGGCTGCTGCAGGAGCCTAACGTAGGGGCTGACGGCGGGTAGGGCTGCTGTTTGACCAGTAATGCTGTTAGAACCTGGCGTAGGGGCTGACGGTGGCCAGGGGCTGCTAGAGCTTGACGCAGGGTGTTAACGGTGGCTAGGGAAGGGGTTGGTTGTAGGAGGAGGGGGACATATCAACGGGGAGATAACGAAGCTCAGGAAAGATAACACCTGAACCAATCAGCCTTGCCCACTCTTGCCTTTCAGCCTGGCTGCCTTGCCCCAGGCTTGCCTACCTTCCAGCCTTTCCCACTCTTGCCTTAATACCACAGTAGGCTAGGAACCATCTTAGTAGAAAGCCTTATGTGTCTTAGTCTATTGAATGTGTTAGCTTGTCATGTTTACAGGAAGAAATACTAGGCGATGATCAGAAATATATGTATATGCTAGCATAGTCCCCGACACAATGAAGTAATTATAATTTCTCAACTCCCCACGACGGACTCAGAATTAATTATAATTTCTCAACTCCTCATGACGGCCTCTATGCCCGTGGTGCCCCACAAACAATACCACTATACGCCCATTAAACGGCTGCAGGAACAACGTATATATGGTGTGACTGTTGGTGTTTATAATCTTAATGCAGCACAATCTCGTTGCTTGCAGTAATGTGTTGTATTTAACCGGTGATGTTAAGCAAACCAGTAACAGGTAACAATGTTTTATCGCTTCCGCCTCCTCTCTCCAGGAAGATCCATCCTCATGTGCGGATCTGTCAGTTTTATAACGAAATTCTTCTTAAAACAGTTGCATTGTTATATTTTATGTGTACATCGCTGTTGCCTGCAACCTTTGAGGTACCAAATTATGGCCGCTACAAGACAAAGTGGCCTTAGGTTTTGGTGTTGGAATTAGGCCTAGCAACCACGCGATTTATTAAAGTCGTGACATAAACTTAGTGAACAACGAGCAAGTATAAATCACTCTTGAACATGGTTCAGGACAAGGCCAAAGTGAACACGTTGTGTATCTTCATCGTGACGCGGATTCATCATGTGTCTACTCAAATAAATAGAAAACTTTAATAGAGGTCATAATTTCAAGTTTTTTTTGTTAACTGTTTACTAGCCAAGGCTAGATGCGTCCGGAAGTAAGGAAAAATGACTTTAGAATTTCCACAATGTTCATGAAGTGATTTAATTAAGCCATCTCACTCATTCCAGTCAGTAGGTGTGTAGGTTATACATGTGCAACACTGTGCAACCGTAAGGTGTACTTATGACTCGATACCACCGTTGAGTTATTCAAGACCTATTACTACCATGGAATGTACTCGTGGTCCGGTATTGCTGTGGGGGGGGGGGGGAGGGGTGTAGCCTACCCTTTTTTTTTTTAGGAATATTCATGCGCGGGCCCTAAGCCTCTGGCTGATCCACCAAGTGTTGCTTGTTTCTGTTTTACTTGGGCGGAGTATGAGTATTTATGACTCGTATGGTCGCTTAAGTAAGATTTTGTCCCATCTTGAGGTTATCTTGAGATGATTTCGGGGCTTTTTAGTGTCCCCGCGGCCCGGTCCTCGACCAGGCCTCCACCCCCAGGAAGCAGCCCGTGACAGCTGACTAACACCCAGGTACCTATTTTACTGCTAGGTAACAGGGGCATAGGGTGAAAGAAACTCTGCCCATTGTTTCTCGCCGGCGCCTGGGATCGAACCCAGGATCACAAGCACAGTGTGCTGTCCGCTCGGCCGACCGGCTCCCCTGTGTTTAACAACTTCTGCTCTGTTGAATCTAAGTTGAAATCTTAATGGGTTTGTAATTCTGCATTGTGTTAGATAATGTTTGTAGCCTACTCATGTCCCTTTACTCGCTTGGGTGTACGTATAGCCCAATACTCTCCTGGGTGTACAAATAGTAGTAATACTCTCATGTAATGTTGTAATGGCTCATTAGGCCGTATAGTTGTGTTTACTTGTTAACCCACTCCTGATGGAGTAGTACAGTAAGGGTTTAGGTGACTCATGACTGTGGGATGTGCTCAAGGCTGTCACAGTGTATACAAATGACCAAGTATTACCGTGAGTCAACGCGTATCATGTGTATCAACAGTTGATACACATGATAATCAGTTATAAATTATTACCATGTGTGTATCAGTTATAATGGTGAACACTAGATTTCTGCAAATTATGTCTATCTAGATTTTAATCTGATAAGACGGAAAGGGGGAGAGGAAGGCTGCTAAGGTTGGCAAATATGTGAGTGTGTGAGGAAGCTGGAATTGTGTGTGAACAGTGTAAACATGAAAACGATTTGTTGTGAATGAATGTTTGCCAGTTTTAAATGACAGCTCGCGACAAGCATTTTACTCTGGTTGTGTGAAGTGGTTGGGCCCTAAGGATGTTGCTTGAGTGTGATGGTGCTGGTTCAATGTAAATTGGTCGTAGCCTTTGTAGGCTAGTGTGGAAAATGTGAAGAATGGTTGGGGCTGGTTTGGATATCTGTAATATTCTTTTTCTAACATATTTACTATTGGTTCTTCCGAGCTGATGTCTTCCCACCACATGGAGGTGAGAAACGGGATAGTGATGATATAATGAAGCATTAAATAAATCACTCAATGCATGGTTCGTGCATAAATGCGAACACCGTTCATTAATTCAGCTTGAAATAAAAATGAAGGGTGAAGGTGAGAGTGCATCGGCCCAGCTACTGTACCTACCTGGCACTCGTGCAGTATGTGTGCAGACCCGTGACTTAACCTTTAGACGTGGTGGACTAGGACACTTGCAAGTGAATAATGGACCCACATGTGGGCATCATCCTGTGGGCAGTGGTGTGCAATCCTGTTCCAGCTTACAGGGAGACCAACATAGTTCGTGAGTAAGATCTGGCTATAAAAATGCTTGTGTTTGTGTCGTAAGGGAACATCATGACCAAACAAAACTTTAGTATATAATCTTTTATATGGTCCGGTATTTATATTCAGAATAATAGCTAATAAAGTTTTTTTTTGAATACGTCTTGGCTGAATGGTAAAATTAGTAGAGCACTTTGGTTATTTTAAATCCAGCGTTTTATTGGGGTTGAGTAGCAGCGTGACCACAGCAGTCTAAGCTATGCCCTAGTTGAATGTAAGCTGGCATTTTATTTTTCTCTTGATAGTTTAATTGCTCAAGGCTGTTAAGGTTCATGGCTGCTTACCAACGTTATTTCACTAATAGCGAGGCCGGCCACCTGTACAGCTGAGCATTCAGGACTAATGCACTTCCTTGCTCGATCACGCTTTGTTAAGCCTCACCCATGATAAGTGATTTACAAATATGTTTGCCTCTTATGTACATATTATGATGGCTAAAACAACACTCCTCTCATCTTCGTCCATTCCCCTCTTCAACACTCGCCCCGCCTCATTTTTCTCCTTTGTCCCGTTCCTTTATCTCATTCTCGTCTTTGTCCTTCCTTTCACCTCGCTCTCGGCTTTCACCAATTTCTATTACTCCCCCATGCATGAGTTGGCATCAGTGACCTAGACGCTGCGACGCCAATAACATCAAATCCCTCTCGGTTGGGTATGAGTGGTTATTATCTTTAACTTGGAAAGCATTGGATGGAGGCCGCAAGCCTCAAGTATTTACAGTTCCTTAGTGTTCACTATTGTATTAAATAGGCAAAGGTTAACTTGTGCATTTATTTACTTTAAATCTTAATTATATGTGATATTTAATCAGGTGCTATATATTGTCTAGGCTAAGCCTAGTTATCTTTTTGGCTGTGCTGAATATAGCTGATGGTTCGTGTATTTTAAAAGGTAGATGCATCATTGATAAGGGCTAAACGTGTGGTGATATGATTATTGGATCCTAGGCTACTGTAGACTATGCAAATTAATGTAAGACGTAAAACAAATGGAATATAGGCCTAAACAAATATGCTGAAGGGAAATATTTTGTGATACATTTTGTAATAGGCTCTAGTCAGTACTACTGTAGACGAGCACATGAAACGCCAGTAGGCTTAGTACAGTTGAAGAAAGACTTTTAAAAAGTTTTAAATAAATGAACAAATAAGTGAAAAAAATTGTAAAAAAAAATGCTGTCTTATATATTGGCAAATAAGAGGGAGACGCGGGTCCCTACATCAGAAACATTAACTATGACGCGTTTCTTTCACAAGGTATATCTACGGAAGATGTCCAGCGCCATATTGGTGCAGGAGAGGGGTTAAGACAGTAATGTTTGTGAATTACAGTCGAAACACTGCGAAGCCTTAGGGTGTGTGCACAACTCTGACATATATTGTTTAACAAACGAAAGAATTAAACAATTCTACCACACGGACTTATAGTCGGTAAAAAGTTGTTCAGTAGCTCTGCATGAAAGTAATTCCATATCAATATTCTTATAACCCTATGTTACTTCTTTTTAAGTGTTTTAAATAAGACACAAAAGTTATTTATATCACCAACCTTGAAGTGTTTCCCAGGGTCGAGTTTACCAAGGCCCGGTCCTTATTTGTTTAAACAATGCTATCTTATATTTCCGTGAAGACAGCTTTTATATTCGTAAGTTTTGAGCAATCTTGAGCCTTGAGCAATCTGTAGCACGCAACCAGTCCTAGTTGAGTGGGCCCTTACTGTGGTAGGGCACGGGCTCACCATAGCCCGTGCTACATGGACATCTCGTTCCGAGTAGCTAAATCTAAAACAACAACATGTGGTAGGGGAAACATTATATGAGAGGTGCAGGAGCGAGCTACCTAGAGCATGACCCGCGGGACGTGGCTGGTGACCCCAGAAGACTGGTGGTGGTCGCTGCCGCTGGCGGTAGGTCACATCAAGCCTTCAGGCGCTCCACACTTGGTGTCTCGTCCCTCTCACTCCTCCCCTCCTCACTATTATTACTACTGCCAGCGCCTCAGTTCTTACATATCATTGACTACGGTGGAGTAAGGGTTCTTTATGCCCTGCATCCTAATCTTTTGTACCTGGCGCGTCGGGTCTCACGCGAGGATATCAACCCCGAGTATAGAGCCCCGATTGGTTAATACAAGGAAGTATGGTGTGTCCACATACAAGCGGACGTGATTTGGATACGCTGACATCGGCAGCATCGTCGACTCTTAATCTAAACAAAATTCTAGCTGTACATCGAGTAGGCAGGCTCGGTGTACAGTGACATGTTGTCAGACATAGCTTGGTCTGCAGGGAGCCGGCGGCTGAGCGGACAGAAAACTGGACGCGTGATCCTGTGGTCCCGGGTTCGATCCCGGGCGCCGGCGAGAAACAATGGGCAAAGTTTCTTTCACCCTGATTCCCCTGTTACCTAGCAGTAAATAGGTACCTGGTAGTTTGTCAGCTGTCACGGGCTGCTTTCTGGGGGTGGAGGTCTGGTCAAGGACCGGGCCGCGGGGACACTAAGCCCTGAAATTATCTCAAGATAACCACTTGAAATGTGTGGTGTAGGATAGTTGTAGTGCTGTGGTTACCAGGGTGTGCTATGATGTAGGTGAATACTTAGTAGTGGTTTTCATGCTTTTGGGGCGTATCTTCTCAACAAATAATACCTAAGCTGGTAATTGTAGAGTTTATTTTGATAAGTAGATTAGTGTCATATTGATTGGTTATGTCATCCTTTGTCTAGACTACTATTAACTTTTGTGTACTCTTTAAGTTAGCCGTCGTGTGAGGGAAGTTTGTAATGAGGGTTTTACCGGGCATCATGATAATCGGCTCCTGAGCACATTATGTCTAACCTTTTCCAATGCCGCCCATAAATCAACACCATAATGACTCCCGCGATTTTGCTAAGGTAAATTGTCGCCTTTGTATCGTCACCACATTTTCGATGGGATTTCAGACTATTGTTAGAACCTGACATATCCGTCGCCACTTGTCTGTGAGCGAACATTCATAATAGACTAACGAGTCGGAGTTGACCATTTTCAATTTGTATAGAATAGACAGGAGGTTATCTGGTGGCTTTGGAATGTTCTTGGTAAGAAAGCCTCGACTACTTGTGATGCCCGCTGCCTCTGGTGTGCATGTGGCTGCCATCATGGGTGTTGATTTTGTAGGTGACTCGGGTGAGTGCTCGTCCCCTGAGCTGCCTGGTGCAGCTTTCTGCCCGTCCTATTCCACATAGCCTAGCCAAGTTTTAGCCTAGCCTAGCCAAGTTTTGGCCTAGCCTAGCCAAGTGTTCCAATGCCCGTCCACAACTATAACATCGTCAGATACTGTGGATTTGAACTCCATAAAATGTAGTTGTAGGTTGTATTTTATATAATTAACTAGTAGTGTATGTGTGTGTTGTATTAAAAAGGTTCGTGTGTGTTTATGTTGTATCTGTTGTGGAGGTGGAGAGGTGGTATGTTGGATGTGTGTTGTGCGGTCAGCACTGCACAGCTGTTCCCAAGGTCGCTCTTCAGACATGAGTTTATTTATGCATTTTATGTTATTGTAGAGAGATGACGATATTGTGGGAATTTGTAAACGAGTGTTTTTTGTAAATCTTAAAAGGAAGTTTGGACCATACTGAACATTTTTTACATTTTTATTGACGCAATTTATGCAAATGCGTAAACATGAGATCTGAGCGACGTTGTTTTTAGTTAACTACACAATTTAAGCTGTCTATAATGATTTGTATAATACTTTTGGAGATTTAAACTCCAACGTGACTTGACGTTCCGTGCAACATATTTATATAAATAAATAACCCGACCTACATGGATGAAAGTGACGACATTTCGGCCACTTTCATGACTTCATAAAGGGTCCACGACAGTCCGAAACGTCACTTTCATTTAATTTCACACGTGTTTTCAGGTTACTTGAGTTCAGCCAGGTTGTGAGTTATTCGCTGCATGATTATACTAGCATAATGTTCTTGAATGTGAATAATTACCAGAGCAAGTATGTAAGAGGAACTGAGCTGTGGGAGGCGGCATTGCCTAGATAATTTAAAGTCAAGAGGTGTGAGCGTGGCCACCACACGTGTTAGAAAATTGTTGAATAATGCGTCCAACAGCTGGTACAGGTGTGAGTCACCAGGATGGATCACGAATCCTGTTATTTTTTCTTAGTTGTTTATTGTTCAGTTCCCTTTCTTACAGTTGGGACTTCCCAGGGGTTTCTACAACTATCAGTAGTCTAGACTTTCTTGCATACCTGTCTCTTCATTTATTATATTTTCTGCCATGTACTAAGCGGCTTAGGCTTTGTTTAAAGCACAGATTAGACCTGTTGGACCATGCTCTCACAAGTCAAGCCTGGCCTCGGGTCGCACTTGGGGAGTAGAACAACTCCCAGAACCCCATCAAGCAGGTCTCAAGCAAGCAGACATGTGAATGAGTTTGAATGGACGTAAATAGGAGCTCCCTCTTATGGGTCGATAGGCTTTCTGCAGTTTTCTTTATTCTTATCGCCTGACCAAGGTCCCGAACCTCACAACACCATCAATAACCTTATTTCGTCGTCCTCACATCCCCTTCAAGGTGTTATTTTGGATGTTGAAATTTGATGTGACTAACGATAACGTACAATAAGTGCCCAGATGCCAGTGCATCTCCCCAACTATTCAAATCAAGTACAAAATAAATCTTAAGATTCCTTGAACAAAACTTATTTGAAATTGTGTGTGTGTGTGTATATATATATATTATATATATATATATATATATATATATATATATATATATATATATATATATATATATATATATATATATATATATATATAATTTCATTGAATATGACTGCACATTCTGTGTTGATTATTTTGTTGTGTATACCTCTGACTAGTGCGCTTGCATCTTGGTTTAACTGGAAGAGGTTTTCTCCAAATGTCATATTTGTTCAAGGTTGACTAAAAGAACAACAATTAACTGTATAATGTATTGTACTCATCATAATTTTACACCGTTTCAAAACTACAAGGATCATTCTCAAGTGAGGAGTGACAAGGCATGGAGTGATGAATATTAAACCACCTCAGCGATAGCACGGGCATGATTAGTCCGTAAGTGGGTGATGTTTGAAGTGAATGTGATCTTGGTGGATTACATTGATTGATTGATGAAGATGAAGCCACCCAAGAGGTGGCATGGTCATGAATAGCCCGTAAGACAAGGCATCTTCTTGAGGTTATCTTGAAATGATTTCGGGGCTTAGCGTTCCCTGCGGCCCAGTCCTCGACCAGGCCTCCTTTTTGTTACACATACTCAGGAAGCAGCCCGTAGTAGCTGTCTTAACTCCCAGGTACCTATTAACTGTTAGGTGAACAGGGGCATTACGGTGAAAGAAACGGCCCATTTGTTTCCGCCTCCACCGGGGATGGAACCCTGAACCTCAGGACTACGAATTCCGAGCGTTGTCCACTTAGCTCCCCCGTTGAAAAGCAGAGGTGCAACAGGGTACTCTGAGAGAGAACTCTATCAACATCAGAGGCCCGAGACTGTTCAACACGCTTCCACTACACATAAGGGGCATAACTAGCAAACCCCTCACAGTGTTCAAGAGAGAACTGGATAAGCACCTCCAAAGGATACCTGATCAACCAGGCTGTGACTCATACGTCAGGCTGCGAGCAGCCGCGTCTAACAGCCTGGTTGATCAGCCCAGCAACCAGGAGGCCTGGTCGACGACCGGGCCGCGGGGACACTAAGCCCCGGAAGCACCTCAAGGTAGCTTCAAGGTAGCTGTCAGACCCTCATATTTTGGAACATGAGGCATGAGGGGATATATATATCATATAGCATATATATCATATGTTATATATCATATATACATATGATACATAACATTTATAGATCAGGTACATCACAAAATTAATCAGGAGAAAATGCGAAAGAAAAAGAATAAAGTGAGCATACACGTATAAGTCAGGTGGTAGGGTAATTGAAGGTCAGGTGACCGTAGTGGGCATGGGGTTTTGAACTGTGACGTCATCGTTGGCATGTTCCGGTCTTGCTCTCACTCTGGTGGTGGGCAGAGTGAATAGTTCCGTTACTTGTATGTTTATGGGGGGAGGGGTTGTTCTACTTTTGTCTGTAGAGCTTCAAGAATGTTTAATCTTTTTACGTCTTGGGCTTTATCTAATATGTAACTTTATTCATCATTTCTCTCGTTAGGGTGATGTCATGGGCTTCTCTAATGGGATTTTTAGGAGGCAACTGATTGAAGATGGCAGGTTAAGCGCCTCGTGAACTTGGTCGACGTCATACCTATGTACTTAGATTGGAGGTTACATCCTTCGTGGGGCAGGTGAACATATATACCGCATACAAAGGTGTTCTCCGTTGACTTTAGGCTGTTTTTAATGAGGTCAGTGATCTTTGTTTTATACTATGACATCATCATATGCTGTCAAACAAAGAAGGCATGATTATTATTCCCAGATTCCCCGACAGGTTGTTTTCCTACTATGAGGAGAAATGATTGTCTTGGCCAACGAAAATCCCAGAGAAGTAATGAGAGTGGAGAATGGTTTTGATAAGAAATTCACTCACTCTGGAAAATGTAATTTGTGGGCGGAAGGGCAGATTTTTCCTAGAATATATAATGCTAGTCGTTGGTAACGTGGTTTTACCATGCTGGGCTCCTTAAGGAAACAAAAGAAACAATTCTTTCCAGCCAGTTGCGCTTACTGAGCTGGTAAATATTTTGTTAAATGGTTTAAAAGTATTGAGTGCGTGCAGTTTTTGCTTGCTTGATAGACCTGCTCTTGTGCAAATATTGTGATTGGCATATCATGTATAGACCCGTGCTCACTTGTCATTTGTAAAACAAGATTTGTGGCTAGATTGGTGTATAATTTTGCTGTATATATGTGAATGTTGCCAGAGTTGTAACTACTGTAAGGAGTGCCGGACCAACCGGGCTGTGGTGGGTATGTGGGCCTGCGGGCCGCTCCAAGCAACAACCTAGTAGACCAAACTCTCAAGTCAAGCCTGGCCTCGGGCTGGGCTTGGGGAGTAGAAGAAATCCCAGAACCCCATCAACCAGGTTCTAGACATCGTAGGAAAGTCAGTTCGCTCTCTGCAACTCCTTTTCCTGTGACTACTGGTTAATGCCAAACTTCACATAATTTGAAGCTTTCAAACTTCACAATTTCAACCCTCACAAACTTCAAATTTGAAGCCTAATTTCACATACTCTGTGGGCACAGAGTATGTACATCCAAGTTACCGAGTCGCTCGCCTGGGGACGCAGTTAGCGCATAAGGCTTCATGGTCGCCCACGTTCCCAGAGTTAATCAAGACCCATTACATCCCATTTAGAATGTTTTCCCAGTGACCCAGTGCGTGGCTTCCTTCCTCTGGTGGCGCGCGCGTTTCCGACGTGTCGTTACTGTGGTGTTTGACTCTCCTGTTAGACACCGTAGAGCTGCCACGCCTTACCTTCCTTGTCGGGTTGTCAACTTGGCAGTTTTAAAGCAGTATTTTTATCATATTGTCAGCGAGGAACGGGAGTACTCGTCCTCATGTACAATTATTATTATTAACATCTTTACTGATAAAATGTACCATTTTGGCTAATCTGAGTGATTTAAGTATGTCCTTATTCCAGCGAGGTGGTGCTCCTATTCACTGTCACACAGGACAGCGATACAATGGAGACGGGTTCCTGTCTGGTAACTTGTTGAGTCACTCATGTGGTTGCACTAGGCTATGGCTCAACTTGTTTTGATTGCCACTTGCGGGGCTGGCTAGATATATTAGCATAGTTTGAACTGGCATCTCTTCTTTAGCATGAAGGTTTAATTCCGCGATCTTGCTTTCTCTTCTTTTCTTTCTCTCTTTCCTTTTTATCTCCCTTTATTTTCTCCTCTCATTTTTCTCATCTCTCTTTTTTTTCTCCGACACCTACCTTGAGGTGCTTCCGGGGCTTAGCGTCCCCGCGGCCCGGTCGTCGACCAGCCCTCCTGGTTGCTGGACTGGTCAACCAGGCTGTTGGACGCGGTTGCTCTCCAGTCTGACGTACGAATCACAGCCTGGTTGATCAGGTATACTTTGGAGGGTCAATTAGGGATCTCCTAGAGGTCAAAGAGGGTATCCTAGGGTCTATTTTTTCAAAGCCACTTAAATCCGGGGTTTAATTCTCAATTGACCAGACTGACGGAACACTTGGCTGTGAGGTGGTTTGGTGCCTTTTGATAATTACTTGACTGTGAGGTGAACCACCGGCCTACAATTCCTATCAAGTTGTTGTTGTTATAGATTAAGCTACTCGGAACAAGTTCTAAGTAGCACGGGCTATGGTGAGCCCGTAACTTACCTGGCACAGGAGCGGTGCTCGCCCTACCAAGTTACATAAATGCTACCATCCATTATAAGTTATTTTTGGTAAACTCACATTAGAAAGAGAACGTGATCCTCCTCGCAACAACCGACTGGGTAGGCCTAATTAATTAATGTAAACATCTGGCCTATGTCACTAGTTGTTAAGCATATCCTTACATAGGCCTGTAAATCGTTAATCTACATTACGCCTGATATTAAACTGTCGTTATCTCCTGGGAAACATGAACGAGTAGATATAATACTGAATTTTAGCCAGCCCCGTGGCACACGTGAACACGGCAGTGTCAGTGGCGTGTGTAAAACTGGCGAATGTCAGACTTACCTTCGGGAACCATGATGGAGGCATTCACAGCTCTATACACCAGTCTATTTACGCAGGACTAATCCTTGACTGTGCCTGTGCAGACTCCAGAACTACATGAGATGGAGCGCGAGGAACGGTTGACACAACATTGGCACTCTTAGGCCAAGGCCAAACATTGCTGTGTGAGAGAGAAGAATAGAGAGAGGTGGAGGAGAGGAGGGAGGATAAGGTAAGGGGAGGAGAGCCGGGATTGGGACAAAATACTTCGGAGAATTGACAGATTGGAAAAGGAGGAAAGGTTTACAAGGAGTAGAACTATGTTGCTGTTGTTGTTATAGATTCAGTTACTCAGAACAAGTTCAAAGTAGCACGGGCTGTGGTGAGCCCGTAGTGGACTTACCTGGCACAGGAGCGGTGCTGTGTGTTGAGTAAAACTAGAGGACGTGTAGGTTATGGAAATTATTCACAGTAAGCCATAGGCCTTGGGATGTGATGTGACAAAAATACTCCCTCAGCTTAAGGGAAGTAGAAGAATGGGATGAACTAGATCAGGAAGCAGTAGCAGCTAACTCGACCCACCCACATTTGACAAATTAGATATGCTTGAAGACATGTATGACATGTAGAGTCATTGTATTAGATAACCAACTATAACTTGATCGAAGCCAGCACAAATAGGCTAATATACATACACAGATATAAACAAACTACCTACAATATGCATATAAGAAGGATCTTGCAACAGACTCAAACGTTTTTCCTTTTTTACAATCGGGGAAAACTTTTCCTACTTCGAACTTTAAACATAAGATAATTCCCGTATTACATTATGCTTCAAGGCATACTGTCCATCTTCGTAGGACCGCCAGGTAAGGTTACACGCCTAGCCAAATGATGATTATACATACAATTATCTCCAAATAAATAGTTATGGATCTTGAAATTGTTTTCGTGTAAAGCAGTGGCAAGCCTAGCTTACAATATCCCTTTAAGCCCCGAGGGCACATTCCGGAAAAGCTGACCAGCCGGATGGGTGGAAGTCGCGAGCCGTAGAATCCGGGGAAGGTCGTGGATGGGACTTGTATGCCTGGAGCGCCATGGGTTTCCTGTGCGCGGGCAGTGTAGCGTTGTCAGGTCCCCGCACCTCGCCCCGCCCCTGCCGCTCTTGTTGACGCACCTCCTGCTGTAGAGCAAGGTCGTCACCTCCACCGTCTGTACACTGAGGGTCACCACCACAGTCTGTACACTGAGGGTCACCACCACCGTCTGTACACTGAGGGTCACCACCACCGTCTGTACACTGAGGGTCACCACCACCGTCTGTACACTGAGGGTCACCACCACCGTCTGTACACTGAGGGTCACCACCACCGTCTGTACACTGAGGGTCACCACCACCGTCTGTACACTGAGGGTCGCCACCACCGTCTGTACACTGAGTCACCACCACCGTCTGTACACTGAGGGTCACCACCACCGTCTGTACACTGAGGGTCACCACCACCGTCTGTACACTGAGGGTCACCACCACCGTCTGTACACTGAGTCACCACCACTACAGTAAACGCCGTGTGAATTAAAGATGTGTGTGTAGTACAGATGTAATGAAACAAGGAGAGAGAGCCAGACAAGAGAAGCCCCACGCTGAATAGATTGATTACCCGTCACCTTGGTTACCGTGTGGGTGGTTCAGAGAATCGTTCTCTCAGGTGTCCAGTTTGACACTGTGGACGCTACTCTCCTAATGTGTACCTCTGGCGTTAGATATGGGGGTTAGGCTGTCTGCTGTAAGGCTTTTAACCGTTTTCTAATATAGACAGCCACCTTCCCCTCTATTGTGTACTGCCGTAGAGATACCTCTCACTCCCGTACGTATCTGCATGACAGTCCGTTTGTCTTAGTCCAGTAGTTCTGACTACCTCTGGAGCGCTAATTGCTCATTTCGCAGTATACTATTTAAAGTTCAAGTACGTTTATGGAGACAATAAGTTACATCTCAGAAGGGTAGAGTAACTCAGGCTATTTCTACCTATACTAGTCTTCCCCCTGTTCTGATTCTTCTTATGTAGGTTTGCATTATCAGCAAAGTTTTGTATGAAGGAACTTATTTCCTGTTAGGTTCTGTTAATTAAGTTCTTGGCATATAGGGACCAGACCACCAATCAGGAAGCCTGGTCAGAGACCTGGCAGCGGGGACCTTGACCCCCCCCCCCTCCCTCCCCGGAATGAACGCAAGGGTGGGATTAGGATGAACCCTAAGTTCTGACACTTGTACCCAAATAGCCTGTTTTGCAAGCTGAAGGGCCTAGAAGTCTCTTGTTTGGGACAATGTCGAATGTTTTATGAGTGAACGCAGATGCGGCATGTTCCACCCTCTCTGTCTTTGACAGCATTCTATTATGAAACTCGCTGTCCAACGAGCTTACTAAGCAGAATTTCCCTTCCTTATTTAATGTTAGTGTTTGGAGACGAAATTCAGCAATTTTAAGTGTTCTTTGAGCCTCCTGATCTGCTCTTGTAGATGATTGATTGATAAAGATTAAGCCACCCAAGAGGTGGCACGGGCATGAATAACCCGTAAGGCTCTTGTAGTAACTTACTGGAGATTATTGTTAATCTAGTGATACCGGCCTGTAGCTGAGTACGTTCTTGTCTTCTTCCTTTCTTGCATATTGCCACCACAAGACACCTTATCCAACTGTCTAGTTTTGATACCTTTAGGAGTTGTAGACTTTAGCAAGACTTCATTTTAGTGTCCAGGGTGCGGGGCCACGCGGGGCGTCAGGGTGCGGGGCCACGCGGGGCGTCAGGGTACGGGGCCACGCGGGGCGTCAGGGTGCGGGGCCACGCGGGGCGTCAGGGTGCGGGGCCACGCGGGGCGTCAGGGTGCGGGGCCACGCGGGGCGTCAGGGTACGGGGCCACGCTGGGCGTCAGGGTGCGGGGCCACGCTGGGCGTCAGGGTGCGGGGCCACGCGGGGCGTCAGGGTGCGGGGCCACGCGGGGCGTCAGGGTGCGGGGCCACGCGGGGCGTCAGGGTGCGGGGCCACGCGGGGCGTCAGGGTGCGGGGCCACGCGGGGCGTCAGGGTGCGGGGCCACGCGGGGCGTCAGGGTGCGGGGCCACGCGGGGCGTCAGGGTGCGTGCGTATGGGAGGGTGCGGGCATGATAGCCTAGGGAAAGACAAGTATATTTGGAATGGAAGCTTTAATACTAAGAGGACGAGACAGTAGATTATTGACTAGTGAGAGAAGTGGAGGTGCCATAGGCACAATCTGAGAACACTGCTTGAACATAAGTGGTCCACGGCGGTTCAATACTCTCCCAACAGGCAATAGATATATTGCCGGAACAAAGGTGAACTACTTCAAGAACCAGTTAGATAAGTTCTTGCAAAAAGTACCGGACGAACCGGACTGTAGTGGATGTGGGCCTACGGGTCGCTCCAAGCAACAACCTGTTGGACCATGTACCTGATGTTATAAAGCAGAGCACAATGATGCAGGGGGGGGATGTTGTTGGCAATAGAGATAAATGACCTAATGAGAACCTTTTGTGTTTGGTATTTGATGAGAGGGGGTGTAATTAGTGGAGGTAGTTGGGGTAGGTGGTTGTGGAGCAGGGGTAGTTTGTGGTCATGATCACCACCATTCGTGCCTCCCTCTCGCTTTCCCCCCCTCTCACCTCCCCCTCCAATCTCTCACCTCCCCCCTTCCCCCCTCTCACCTGCCCCCCTTGCCCCCCCCTCTCACCTCCCCCCCTTGCCCCCCTCTCACCTCCCCCCTTGCCCCCCCTCTCACCTCCCCCCTTGCCCCCCCTCTCACCTCCCCCCTTGCCCCCTCTCTCTCACCTCCCCCCCTTGCCCCCCCCCCCTTGCCCCCCCCCCTGCCCCCCCCCTCTCGCCTCCCCCCCTTGCCCCCCTCTCACCTCCCCCCTTGCCCCCTCTCACCCCAACAACGACAATGTCAACACACTAGAGAGTTTCACGCCTCGTGAAACAATTGTGGTTTAAGTGGGCTTGTAGCAGTACCTTGTGGCAACAAACTAATTATTTAACATGATCTCGGTGGTAAGCTTTCCCACACAAAATGTCGATTGGAAAGTTGAAGCACTGTGGCACCGGATGCTTAAAGTATTAATTCTCAATCGGATATGAGAGTCTGGGTACAGTAGACAAGCTTAAGAGACAGTTCTGGCAACATTAAGAGCCTGACACACTCCCTCTAAACATAAGCAGCAAAACTAGCCAACCTCTCTTCTGTAACTAGCTCATCAAGACTGTAAGCAGGCGATGAGTCACAATAACGTGGCTGAAGTATGTTGACCAGACCACACACTAGAAATTGAAGGGACGACGACGTTTCGGTCCGTCCTGGACCATTCTCGAGTCGATTGTCGACTTGAGAATGGTACATTCTCACAATCGACTTGAGAATGGTCCAGGACGGACCGAAACGTCGTCGTCCCTTCAACTTCTAGTGTGTGGTCTGGTCAACATCAAGACTGTAACTTGCTCAGCTAAATGAATTATGGGGTTCAGTCCCTGAGCCCATTATGTGCCTCTATAACCCCTTCCACTACCGCCCACAAGATGGGCAAGGGGTGCATAATAAATGAACTAAAGTAAAAAAAAACCTCTCTTCTCTCACTCGTGACGTCGTACATACGGGCTGCCCCTTGAGGTTATCTTGAGATGATTTCGGGGCTTTAGTGTCCCCGCGGCCCGGTCCTCGACCAGCCCTCCCCCCCCAGGAAGCAGCCCGTGACAGCTTACTAACACCCAGGTACATATTTTACTGCTAGGTAACAGGGGCATAGGGTGAAAGAAAGTCTGCCCATTGTTTTTCGCCGGCGCCTGGGATTGAACCCGGGACCACAGGATCACAAGCCCAGCGTGCTGTCCGCTCGGCCGACCGGCTCCCCTGCACAACATGGCTCACTACTTTACCAGAGCAGTAGAGTTAGTTTGGCTTAAGTCATTTATTATGCACCCTATACCCATCCCGTGGGCGGTGGTGGGGAAGGGTTACACACACACACGCATATGAATGTGCTCAGGAACTGAACCCCATACTTCATGGTACGTAGCTAAGTAGCACTCTTGCGAAACTAGTTACACAATTGTTTAATTGTGTAATCTGCCCGAATCGCTGCGCGTACTAGTGGCTTTACAAGATTGTAACTACTATACTATGTAGCCTCACAATCCCAATGTACCTTCTTGTATATAAATAAATAAGTAAACTGCCGTGTCTTCCAGCCCGTGTCTCTCATCTCCACGTACATTGATTGTAAAATAAGTTTATGTAAAGGCACAAAATCGCAAATGAAAATACATATCCTTGAGAAATGGATAATAAATCTGTGGGCAAAGAAAAGGCTTCACATTCTTCAAAATGGGAGATGAAAGGTACATAGGGTTGTGGTTCGTGCATCAGGATGGCTGGAGAATGGAAATGAGAGAGAGAGAGAGAGAGAGAGAGAGAGAGAGAGAGAGAGAGAGAGAGAGCGAGAGAGAGCGAGAGAGAGCGAGAGAGAGCGAGAGAGAGCGAGAGAGAGCGAGAGAGAGCGAGAGAGAGCGAGAGAGAGCGAGAGCGAGAGAGAGCGAGAGAGCGCGAGAGAGCGCGAGAGAGCGCGAGAGAGCGCGAGAGAGCGCGAGAGCGAGAGCCAGCCAGCCAGCCAGCCAGCCAGCCAGCCAGCCAGCCAGCCAGCCAGCCAGCCAGCCAGCCAGCCAGCCAGCCAGCAAAACTTTCTGTTACTGGAGTGGCGAAACACACACACACACACACACACACACACACACACACACACACACACACACACACACACACACACACACACACACTCACTCACTCACTCACTCACTCACTCACTCACTCACTCACTCTACTATTACTTCAAGACCATACTTGGAAAGAGAGTAGTAAATTAGCCTCCGTATGCTTGCCTGCTTTAATCTCTGCCACCTGTCATTCCACCTGACCGTCGCCTCCGCCCTTCCTGTCTGTGTGTCCTTCCCTTCCTCTCCCCACCCACCCCAACCTGTCCTAACAGCACGCCGCATTGTGACGTATACGACCAAGGCCAAAAAGCGTCGTTGAAGGGAATGGTAGCAGTTCCCGAAATTGACATAATTTCCCGTTTTCTGTTCATGGGGTCCTCTGGTAGGTTAGATTCGTGCACTTGAGTTACGAGTGGCTCAGCGTGCACCAAGCACAAGATCAGTGCCTGAGCGTGCACCAAGCACAAGATCAGTGCCTGAGCGTGCACCAAGCACAAGATCAGTGCCTGAGCGTGCACCAAGCACAAGATCAGTGCCTGAGCGTGCACCAAGCACAAGATCAGTGCCTGAGCGTGCACCAAGCACAAGATCAGTGCCTGAGCGTGCACCAAGCACAAGATCAGTGCCTGAGCGTGCACCAAGCACAAGATCAGTGCCTGAGCGCCCACCTGCTGGCACGTAGTGGCCCTCAGCCGACTACACAACAACGTAACCACAACATGATAAGAGGGAGTGAGTCATCTCTAAGTGACTTGTATTGGGCCATCTTCTCATCTCCAGCGAAGTGAGAGGTATGATGCCAGCTGTCGTCACCGACGCTAATCCTGGCGCAATCTGTAATTATCCCCCGGACCGCTAACTATAATGCCTACTAATCGTGCTGACTCAGTCAGTTTACCCAGTTAATGACTCAGTTTATATCGGGCAATATTGCCTTGTTCGCCTATACCATTAGCAGCGTGCCTGTAAAGGGTGTTGGTAATTGGCTGTGTGTACTAACTAGTGTTCTGAGACATCCACGGGAGACATCTCCCGTCACGCAGGGTGCAGTCGCACCTCCACAGATCTCCAGTATCAGCTCTTGATACTGGTAATGGCTCAAAAGGGCCACCTCTTACGGGTTATTCATGCCCGTGCCACCTTTTGGGTGACTTAATCTTCATCAATCAATCAATCTGGGACATCTGCGCCTGCTACTCTGCCCGCCGCTCCTGGCTTGCTGGGCTCAGTACTCCTGAGAGGTGTGAAGACGTTTGTTCCTGTTCTAAGCTTGTTCTATGGGTGGGTTTGATCTTCTTGTAGGTGGTTCCTGCCGATCATCTTGTCATCCTTCTGATTGTCTTGTAAATAGTTCACATAAAAATGATTTAAAACATTTTTTCTCCTTTGCCAACCATGCAAACATCAACAGCTGAATAGAGCCATCAATGATACTTGACTCAAGTCATACTAAATTTACGGTGACAGCGTTAATGTCTTTCATAAGTTACTGCAAGATATTCTGGCCCATCTCATCAGTTTCTGGTCCCAACACTGTGTGTGCCATTTTCGAAGCACAATGTATCACTAACTCCTTAGGTATAGAACGAGACTTCTTTTTCCTTGACGGACGCGTCTTCAAGGTTCTGATATGATTAGATCGTGCCTTCGTTTACCTCAAGATGTTGAGGTCATGTCAATCAGCTGCACGAACACGCCATCTGGTGGAATATTCATGTATTTTCGTCCAATTTTTGTTTCTTTGACATGAAAAGGGTAACTCTGACTAGCTACGTACTTCATTACTCTAAGTACTTCATTATATTACTAAGTACTACTTCCGGTTACTCCGGGTAACCGAAAAAAAATATTCAGTACTGGGAGTCTACCCAACCTGACTAACTTAATATTGTAATATAATAGTTATACATTTATGTGGTGTATTTTTCGGCCAAGAAAAGTAAAAACATGACAACCCAGCGGGTTTGTTTTTTTTCTTATTGGGGAGTGTATCCGCTCGCAGGATGAGTGGCGCGGCCCAATACACTTGCCCCTCGAGGCAAAATTAAAAAAAAAATACACACATTGAGATTGGGAACCCAGACCTATTCACTTTTAATTGCATATTTAACCTTTGTAAAATAGTTAATCTCTCACCGCAAATAATAGTACAGTAGGCACACGCATAAATACACATCACCTGCCCAGAATTGTCGTGGAGGTCAACTGTAACCAACCCGCTAACAGTTAGCGGTTAACCTAACTGAATTCAAACAGACACGCGGCAATGGCGCCTCATCATCTGCGCATGCGTAAAGAAATCCTGTAACCCCCCTCCCCCACCTCCCTTTCCTCCGAAACCTTATTATTTTCTACCACAGACGTGGCCAGACATTTACAATGCTAACCAGCATATATACATTTTCTTCTGTCCTCCATGGACAGGGTTAGAGATGTGTTAAACATATAGTTCAAGGGTTTATTGAACAATCAACCACAGAAGGTGATTCCGTGCTTTTAAAATGCTAAGTTAACCTACATACGTAAATACATAGATACACAGATTTACGTATGCCCTACATAAAGTGTTCGATGTGTCTTTTACATAGTGTCATTAATGTGCATTTACAAAGGTGAAATGTAATTCTGATCAGCTTCCATATTATTATATTACTTAGCCTACTGTTGTCATATATATCCTGCGCTTATCAGGTAGCCTACTATACACTATTTTTTTGAAGGAGAAAGGAGAGCTGCATTAGCGTTGTTAACAACAGGTACGACATACCTGCGTGCTGTAACAGACAGATGTTAATTTAAGCAAAATAGCGACAGATGAATTAATACAAAAACAGTTGATCAACAAAGGGGTTCGAGGAAGAAGGTGGGGAATAAGATCAAGGCCGGAAAGCGGGTTTCTTCCGTTGCATTATTTAGGTTAACAATGCACTTAGGAGTGGGTCACTTTGTCGTTTAAAGGTCTCAAGGTGAGGCAGAAGCGGTTGGGGAGGGAGGCGGTGGTGGGTAGCGTGATTGAATACTTCTCCCAAGGCAGGTGCTCTGTGTATTATATTGCCGTGCTGGGGTAAAGTTAAAAGCCAAGTGCTTGAAAGGTCGCTGTTAAAGGTTCTGATGTCACGTTGTACTTGTGGGTTACCTGTGACTGGTTTCGAGAGTTCTCCACCGAGGTAGCCTTTGTTCTGGAAGTAACTGTATGTATAAAAAGAGGTTGGCTGTTCAAAGTAGGAGGTCAGATGCTAAGGGCTAGCCTCATCCAACTTTTTTTAAGACGACACGTGGATGGTTTGGGTTAGTTATAGACTGGTCGTGGTCTACCGTTTCATTTCTACGTTTTGATTCGACGTTGATTGGCCAATCATTTTAAGACGTTGACTGACTGACTGACTCCTGGCCCCGGGCCGGCCTTGGGGAGTAGAAGGACTTGCAGAAACCCATCCAGGTACTATCCAGGTGGATCAACCGACCCAGCCAGCCTGTCCGCCCTTCTAGTATTTCATATTAGCAGGTTGAAAAGAATTTTTTTTAGACCTTAATGTTGAAAGTGTTTTCTAAATTGTACATTTTGCATCCAAACATTTAATTCATCTTCCCACTTGTACCGTATCTCTCACAGGTAAGTTATTTCGGTGTCTTGAAACAATTCACAAGACATATCTAGGCTCGGTCATGAACTACCTCGTGGACATTACCTTATATCCAGTTAAGAAATCTGTACCTTACCTTGGAGTATTTCCGGGGCTTAGCGTCCCCGCGGCCCGGTCGTCGACCAGGCCTCGGCCAGACCAGGCCCGTTGTTCTGTAACTTTTACATTAGTCACGGCGGCCTAGTCTGCATTTTATAGGAGCCCAGGAAAGGCCTGGGGTAAACGATGGTTTGGAAACAGATTACCTGGTTAGCGTAGTGGGCGTGGGAATACTGCATTGTTTCAAGGTAGTCCAGCCATATCTATATGAACGAATCTGATTAGATATAAAAAGGAGCTGCCACGTATGGGGCAATAGGCCTTCTGCATCTTCCTTTATTCTCATGTTCTTATGAGAGGTTCCGAGGTAAGTGATCACCTTAGTGGTTGATGAAGCCTGGCCTCTTGGTTGATGAAACCTGGCCTCTTGGTTGATGAAACCTGGCCTCTTGGTTGATGAAGCCTGACCTCTTCGTTGATGAAGCCTGGCCTCTTGGTTGATGAAACCTGGCCTCTTGGTTGATGAAGCCTGACCTCTTCGTTGATGAAGCCTGACCTCTTCGTTGATGAAGCCTGGCCTCTTGGTTGATGAAACCTGGCCTCTTGGTTGATGACGCCTGGCCTCTTGGTTGATGAAACCTGGCTTCTTGGTCGATGAAACCTGGCCTCTTGGTCGATGAAACCTTGGCCTCTTGGTTGATGAAACCTGGCCTCTTGGTTGATGAAGCCTGGCCTCTTGGTTGATGAAGCCTGGCCTCTTGGTTGATGAAGCCTGACCTCTTGGTTGATGAAGCCTGGCCTCTTGGTTGATGAAGCCTGGCCTCTTGATTAATGAAGCCTGACCTCTTGGTTGATGAAGCCTGGCCTCTTGGTTGATGGAGCCTGGCCTCTTGGTTGATGAAGCCTGGCCTCTTGGTTGATGGAGCCTGGCCTCTTGGTTGATGAAGCCTGGCCTCTTGGTTGATGAAACCTTGGCTGGCGAACCTTCCACTTTACACTTGGGAAGAAGGGGTAGGGTTGGTCCCACACCTGCTCCAAGGTAGGGCTCTCCGGGGATGATTGTAGTCACTGGAATGGAAGACACAATATTAACCCTCTCTTAAGGTGGTACATTTCCATCGTCTTGTGTTGAGACTGAGCGTCCCCCTCGTGTGTTCATCAGGGTAAAAGAAACGGAGAATGGGTCCGTGGAGAGATTTTATCGTCCCATCGTCAGCAAAAGTTGTAATTGGAGACTGTAACAGAAACTTGAAACAGAAAGCTCGTATTATTCTTATGGGTCTGGCACATAGGTTATCTTATTTATATTTATTGTATATACACAGTCAGTATACTACTATACTATACTACCAAAGAGCCAAAGCTCAACCCCCGCAAGCACAATTAGGTGAGTACAATTAGGTGAGTACTATCTAAAAGCTAAGTACACATGAATTTGTGACTATTGACAACTGTCACAATAGGTACTGTCTAAACAGGAAGATATGGATTGATATACATTTTGGTGAGTAATGGAATAGGCAACACCATTAATGATGCTCATCAGAACAGCTTATAGTGCCCAAGGAGCAAGCAAGAACTCTTTAACCCCCTGAACATAGTTCAAGGTTAAAGTTAACTTTGCGTATATACACCAAAGAACCTCTCTGTGTATATATATATCCCTTGAGCATATGATACCCGTTCTGGTTCTTATTTAGTAATGGTTGAGACACCCAAGGCCAGGCTCCAAGGAAGAGGGGAACCTCAAAATTGGCGTCAGCGCTTTTGATGTCATATTTCAGGTTAACAAGTCTTGACAGTGTGGCTGTACAGGTGGCACTATTGGACACCATTGCGCGGCGATTGGTTTTGTCCTGTTCTGCCGTTTTCATTGTTCTGTGATGCTCGTAAACATTGACCTGTTATACTCTGGCGATTGTTCTGGTATACTCGTATAATTGTCCTGCCATATACCCTTAGGGTTGTACTGTTATATCCCTACAAAGGTCTTGGTATAATCTTACAGTTGTCCTACTGTATAATCTTAGGGGTTGTCTTGCTGTTTGGCCAACGTGTGTCCTACACTCTGTATTACTACGACAAGTACTCTCACCTTCTCCAACAACCCGAAGACAGTTCCGTCTTAAGAAACTTGCCAAACCTCTTGAGTGCTCGAGGATTTCCTCCCTGTATGTGATAACAGTGTAGACGTGTTGACAAGTCTTCCAACGCGGCCGACGGCACTTGAAGAGTATTGGGAATACCTGCGGGAGTGGGGGAAGGATGGGGGTGTAGAAGGGGTATGGGAGAAAGGTGTAGTAAGGAGTGTGTAGGTGGTGAGTGATGAAGAGTAAGCCACCCAAAAGGTGGCACGGGCATGAATAACCTGTAAGTGGTGGCCCTTTTGAGCCATTACCTGTATCAAGAGCTGATACTGGAGATCTGTGGAGGTGCGACTGCACCCTGCGTGACGGGAGATGTCTCCCGGTGTAGGAGGTGTTTGGGAGAGAGGTTTAGTAGGGGGTTTGGGAAGGGGGGGGGAGGTATAGTGAGGGGTGTGGGAGGGGGGTGTTGTAGGCAGGTTAAGGTACAGGTGTGTCGGAAATTAGGATAAACACAGCCATCAGTTTAATGTCGGCTGCAACCCGTTCCTCTCAAGTAATAGGTCGCGATGTGTACGTTGTGGTCACAAACGTTACAAATGTAACCTACTATGCAAGGTAGACATTCTGGCGCTGTGGTTCAAGTACGTTTATTGAGACAAGTAAATACATGTCGAAGGGATAGAACCCCCTCTGTCCCTCTTCAGTTTTATACTTGGTATTTGCCAGTTGAGATCACTGAAATGTTGATTTGCTCACATTGCTGTGTGCTCTTTGTTATGCTGAGATAGGCCTAATGGCCCTCAGCATAAGCTAGTTATAGCTCCAAAAAGCCTATCCTAGGCTAGTGACAGCTCCAAAAGGCCTATCCTAGGCTAGTGATAGCTCCAAAAGGCCTATCCTAGGCTAGTGACAGCTCCAAAAGGCCTACCCTAGGCTAGTGACAGTTCCAAAAGGCCTACCCTAAGCTAGTGACAGCTCCAAAAGGCCTATCCTAGGCTAGTGACAGCTCCAAAAGGCCTATCCTAGGCTAGTGACAGCTCCAAAAGGCCTACCCTAGGCTAGTGACAGCTCCAAAAGGCCTACCCTAGGCTAGTGACAGTTCCAAAAGGCCTACCCTAAGCTAGTGACAGCTCCAAAAGGCCTACCCTAGGCTAGTGACACCGCCAAAAGGCCTATCCTAGGCTAGTGACACCTCCAAAGGCCTATCCTAGGCTAGTGACACCTCCAAAGAGATATTTCAGTTAAACCAAACTCTCGCTTCTACTAACAGTAAGCTCCTCATGTGACCCACTTTTGTTTCACGTTTCTCTTCTCTACATGAATTCCAAAACTAAATTAAACAGATCCACCACTTTAACCTCATCTACCCCTCTTCCCCCCCCCTCCCCCCTCAGTTTTTTTCCGTCATCTTGGCATTTCTTCCCCCCACGACGCGATTCCTTTCCCAACAGAGCTCAGATTACACGCCAGTCCCCCCCCATATATTTCCAACCAAGCTGCAAATGTCAGGCTCGGAGCCTAGCCTTGTCACCCTTGGTGCCACTGTCATGTGTCGAGGGGTCCAGGGCTGTCATGTCTAGGCTCCAGGGCTGTCATGTCTAGGCTCCAGGGCTGTCATGTCTAGGCTCCAGGGCACACTTCTTGGCCAAATATCATCTTCATCAGACAACTACATAGAAGGTTGGTGAGGAGTTAATCTTAACACTGACGATGTATTCATTTCCTCTCCTTTTGGTGTGTGGAGGATATCCTGCTGATGCACTCAACGTTCACCAGTGGTGACTACTGATCACTCGCCCCTGGCTGACTAACCATCCTGTCAGAGGGACACATTTTTAGCATCACGGAGCTCTTGACTCACACACGTCACGTAACCGTTCATGTAGTGTAGGGTAGCTGTATAAATGCACATGTACTTAAATATGTTAATTAGTAAAAAGTTGTCAGCGCGTGTGTACATGTGCACGATTGTGGACGTGCTTTTGCGCGCGTATTTTTGCGCGGGTACTTTTGCCTGCGTACTTTTGCGCGGGTATTTTTGTGCGGGTACCTTTGCGCGCGCTTAACCTACTCTCTCCTTAGCTCCTCCCGCCTCCCCTCCCATTCACTCCTTTTCGGTTTTAGGTCCGTCCTGATGGAAGGATTAGCCCTCACGCCAGATAAGACTGCGTTTACACAGATGGTTTAGTGTCAGAGTTGTTGCCAACAAAACACTAAGAGGAGAAGCGGTGAGGGAAGATTGATTGATAAAGATTAAGCCACCCAAGAGGTGGCACGGGCATGAATAGCCCGTAAGTGGTACAATTTTTTTTTCCAGTGTTCTGAGGTTGCATTTAACCATCAAGCTGTTATCGTGGGGGAGGATACTGCTTCACAGTCTTTATGAGGGTGTCCAGCTGCAGGACACCTTTGTTGATCAGGAGAGTGGCTGTGTTGATGGCTTCAGGGTGGCCACTGCATGATTCAGGAACTCTTAAAGCTCTTCTAAGGTCACTGGTTGCTTCACATTCCAGAAGATAGTGAAGTAATGGCTTTTATGTGACAGTTTGGCAGAAGATGCGCACTCTCTGTCGGGGTTCACCAATCTCCCAGTTGCACCTGTAACCTAGACGTAGTCTATATAGCCTAACTGCTATTTCCCTGTGGATTCCTTTTGGGATATTTAACCTTTCTAATTTGGTTGCCTGAAGATACCATGTTGCAGAGGGCGAACCTTCAGCTATTCTCTGGTGTAGGTCGGCTTTGTTGAGATGTGAGAGTTTTTTGGTGATGATGTTTTTTATGTTCTCTAGAAGACTTCATCCACAGAAGTGAGGGAAGACTTCATCCACAGCTTTATATGTACATATGATACCTCAGGAGGATCGGGAACCTACTCTGTAGTCAAGACGTAAGTGAAGGTTGAGGGACAGGATCATGAGCAATAACTAATCCTCTGCAGGAACAAGTAGATAGGTAGACCTAGAGGTTCACGAAAACAATATTATTTCTAAGTCTTCAAGCTGGACTAATCAGGTTTCTGGGAAACTACCTGATCAGCCAAGTTGTGGTTAACTTATGATGATTGAACGACCAACAACTATCCCTCCGGGCTACTAATATATTGGTTATCGTCACTCATCCTGAGTGAAGATGCCATCAGAACAGTCTGTACACACCTTCCTGTCTCCATCAGGAAGAAAACCTACTGGGCTGTTCATCCTGCCACTTAGGCTGGACGGTAGACCAACGGTCTCGCTTCATGTAGGTCGGCGTTCAATCCCCGACCGTCCAGTCCAAGTGGTTGGGTACCATTCCTTCCCCTCGTCCCGTCCCAAATCCTTATCCTGACCCCATGTAAGGGCTATATAGTTGTAATGGCTTGGCGCTGATAGCACTAGTTACTGCCCCGCTCCTATGCCAGGTAAGTCCGCTACGGGCTCACCATAGCCCGTGCTACTTGGAACTTTTTGTTCGCTGAATCTATAACAACAACGGCTCTGATAGTTTACTTCCCTTCATCTTGTCACTTGTACCCAGACGCAGTGCGAAACAATGGACTAACATCTTACAACCCTCAAGTTTACATTATGTTTTGAAATGAAACAAGTATCAAGTTGCCGCCAGGGAGGCCGTGGTGCCGGCCGGGATCACGACAGCTCGGAACAGGCAATAGATAATCACGGGAAAATGACTTGCAGTCAGGATAGCTGCGGCCAAACCTCAAATGATAGCCATCGAGGACAGCTGACAGTGAAACCCCAAATCACCGCCAGTCAAGGGTGCACTGCGCTCCTTACTGGTGCGGCGGAAGTGACTAGACGGCAGCCCGCTTTTTATATTCAATAAATTATTACATTTTTGTTTTGCAGTATTTTCCTGTGGCTAACTGCGTCGCGTCTTTCACTGTGTGGTGGGTGGTGGCGGGGGCGAGGCTGTGGCGTTGGGGAGGGGTGGCGAGGCTGTTGTCTGGAGTGGAGGACAAGTTGGGGAGGGTTGTGGTCCTAACCCCTCTCTCTCTTACACCACTCCTGGTTCAGGGGGGGAGGGGGGGCTGGTCGGAAGAGGAGGAAGGGTGTGTTCCTTGAAATCTTTTATTTAGTTTTTGTAATTTTTTACCCTTGGTTATTAACCCGTAAAGCTCCGTAAGATATGCAACGGTTTCGCCTTACCAGAAATGGACGAAGCCGATGTATATAAGACGTTAATATTACAGTGCTTTTATTTGTTCAAATACGTTACCTTTGTGTTTAGCGGATTGGTTGATTCCGTAACAAATACGACGTACAAAGTGAGACGTGACTCGTGCTGTTCCCACAAGAATGGTCATGTGCATCTCTGCCTATTTGATACCTGCTGGATGGGGGTCTGAGAGTTGTTCTACTCCCCAAGCCCGGCCCGAAGGGATCTATCAGGGAAAAGCATCAAGCCATTGCGACTATATTGCTCTGGGAAGGGGTCAGGATAAGGGTTTGGGATGGAACGGGGGAAAGGAATGGTGCCCAACCACTTGGACGGTCGGGGATTGAACGCCAACTTGTAGAAGCGAAACCGTCGCTCTACCGTCCAGCCCAAGTAGTTGGGTAAGCCTGATCTCTTGTTGACATGTGCAGTCTCTCCGCGTTCTCTACTGGACTTGTAACCTGTGGTTAATTACAACATTTTGTACCCCTTACCCGAAGGTTGTGGAGTAGGAGCACTCAGCTCGTTAAGATGACGTTATCTGATGGCTTAGTGTCTTAGTGTGTGAATGTGTTAGTGGTTACAGTATGGTAATACTGCGCTTGTTGACGGGGACATTGTGATGACGAACTTGCCGGTCACAAGTGTTCACTTTACACAAGAAGGGGGAGAACACTGCAGCATGGCTACATTCTCCACTAAAAGCCATCCTGGTGGTGTTGACATCTTACTCTCACTCCTCGCCTCCATCTCGCCCTTGACTTTAACCCGCAACCTCCACGCCTCCCCCCCCCCCCACATCACCCCTCACCTCTCCCCCCTCCCTCCCTCCCTCCTTCTCTCCTTAGACTGTAAATGTGTGGCCACGTCTCTGGTAGAAAATATAAAACAAAACTGTTACCGCAGGAACATTCTTGAAGCAGTACAAACTACTACTGTTGGTTGTTGTATGATTTAGCTGCTGGGAACAAAAGTTGTAAGTAGCACGGGCTATGGTGAGCCCGTAGCGGACTTCTTGTTGATATCTGTTCAAACTGAATGCGCTGAAGGACTAATTGCATGTTTTAGTCTTTATATGTCTTCTGGGATTCAACTAATTGTTAAAATTATCTTTATGTGATTTAGTATTAGGTACTGCAGGTAGTTAAGTGCTTTACTGGAGAATTAATGACCATTATAAACACATTAGTTTATAATGTGTTTATAATGGCACGCAGCATACTGTGTCAGTCAGTTCTTGCCAATTCACTCAAGCTACTCAGTTTCTAGTAGTTATATCTTGGGGTATTACGGCGCCAAATTTACATCCTGTTTAGCTGTGAATATTAATCCCCGAGTTAACTCCGTCACCAACTGCGACTGTGGTGCCAGGCAGCTCCCAGCCCTGGCTTCACTAGGGGGGAGGACGACTTTCCCCTGCACCTTACAAAGGTCGTGCACGATACGGAAATTTCAGTCGTATGGCCGGGTCCGGGAGGCTGAGAGTAAGCTGAGCGGTAGGTCTTGCCCGGGGAGTAAGAATGCCAGAACGACAAAGCAGGCGGTTGGGGCTTTTGTGCTCACGTACCGACTGGGAAAGTCGCATATTTTCTGTGCGGTGGAGGGGGGAGAAATATGTCCCGTAGGGTAATAGTTTAAGGCTATGTTTAAGGCTACTGCCCGAAACGCTGCGCGTACTAGTGGTTTTACAAGAGTGTAAATATTGTACTATCCAATGTATTCTCACAAACCCAATGTACCTTCTTGTATATATATAAATAAGTAAATAAATATATAAGGCTCGCCGGTGTACCTTTATGGCTCCTACTGGACGTGTGTGTCCTTATGGTATGGCTCCGGTTTGACGCCCTGGGGCCAGATTCACAAAGCAGTTACGCAAACACTTACGAACCTGTACATCTTTTCTCAATCTTTGGCGGCTTTGTTTCCAATTATTAAACAGTTAGTGAGCTCCGAAGCTCCAGGAGGCTGTTTATAACAATAACAACAGTTGAATGGGAAGTTTTCATGCTTGTAAACTGTTTAATAAATGTAACCAAAGCCGTCAAAGATTGAGGAAAGATGCACACGTTCGTAAGTGCTTGCGTAAGTGCTTTCGTGAATCTGGCCCCTGGTCCGCAGCGCCACGCACACCTCCAACGGTCGTGGTTGATGGCTCCGCCTGGCTACTCTCCTGCGCCGGCGCTAACCACACACCGCTGCGCTTCCAAAAATTCATTTGTTTTTTGAAAAGTTGTGAGTGTTAATATGAAGTGTGTGTGTCATGCTACAGTGATTGCTGGGCTTTTATATTTTTGGGGGAGAAAGTCATATTTTTTTGTCTTCGTAAGTTGTAGATTAGGTTAGGTTGCTCATTATAACTTTCTGAATCTACTTTTCTTTGGTTTCTCATTGAACCAGCTGTCTGCTCCAAAGATTTTGTCATAGATATATCAGACTTGTTTGTATGTGTTAGCTCAGTTAGTTTAGACTGTGTTAAATGTGTGTGTGTTGGTGGTGGCGGCGCCAAATGTGTGTGTTGGTGGTGGTGGTGGCGCCAAATGTGTGTGTTGGTGTTGGTGGCGCCAAATGTGTGTGTTGGTGGTGGTGGCGCCAAATGTGTGTGTTGGTGGTGGTGGTGGCGCCAAATGTGTGTGTTGGTGGTGGTGGTGGCGCCAAATGTGTGTGTTGGTGGTGGTGGTGGCGCCAAATGTGTGTGTTGGTGGTGGTGGTGGCGCCAAATGTGTGTGTTGGTGGTGGTGGTGGCGCCAAATGTGTGTGTTGGTGGTGGTGGTGGCGCCAAATGTGTGTGTTGGTGGTGGTGGTGGCGCCAAATGTGTGTGTTGGTGGTGGTGGCGCCAAATGTGTGTGTTGGTGGCGCCAAATAATGAAGGCAATCAGTAGTGGCGGGAAATTTCATCCCGCCACTACTGGTGCCCCGGTGTTGAGGCGTCGTGTAGATAATTTAGATGTTCAACAAGGTATGTAAGGTAACGCATACCTTGAAGTGGTTCCAGTGTCCTCGCATCCGGTCTGTGGCCAGGCCTCCTGGTCTGGTCAACCAGGCTGTTCGACCACGCTTCTCGCAGCTTTAGGCTTCCTAAAGCTTCGTGTTCCACTCAGTTAAAAATACAAATGTTTTGCCTAATGAGAAACGTATAAACCCAAGCATCCCACCTAACCCATCGAAGCCAGTGCATAGAAAAAGTTAATATTACGGTGCTTGAATTTTAAATGACATTATGCATTTTTGACGGATTAGTAGAAATTCCGTGAAAATGCAATGGACAGGACGAGTTGTAGGGGCAGGAACCTGATGTCTTGGGACGCACAAGAAACATACAATGCTAAACATTGTTGTTTAAGATTCCAAAAAAAGTTCCAAGTAGCACGGGCTATGGTGAGCCCGTAGTGGACTTACCTGGAACAGGAGCGGGGCTGTGTAATACTAAACACAGTATTCTGCTGATATTGTTACTGTCATGCTCACACCCACACCTCTCCTGTCTGTCCCACACCTCTCCTGCCTGTCCCACACCTCTCCTGCCTGTCCCACACCTCTCCTGCCTGTCCCACACCTCTCCTGCCTGTCCCACACCTCTCCTACCTGTCCCATACCTCTCCTACCCGTCCCACACCTCTCCTACCTGTCCCACACCTCTCCTACCTGTCCCACACCTCTCCTACCTGTCCCACACCTCTCCTACCTGTCCCACACCTCTCCTGCCTGTCCCACACCTCTCCTGCCTGTCCCACACCTCTCCTGCCTGTCCCACACCTCTCCTGCCTGTCCCACACCTCTCTACCAGCCCCACACAGGTCACCACCACCACCCACAAGAAGAAGAAAGCAGCAACAATAATAAAGACGCCAGCCTTGGAGACTGACTAACAGTGAAGCAGAGGTTGGGGAGGGACATGTGTTGACTCTTGCCCTTGTCACTGCCAAGATAATTCGCTGAAGAAAACACCAGCAGGGCCCGCGGGTGTTTGAGTGAGTGTGCTGGAGAATTATAGAACACCTGTTAGAATGTTGGCTCCTGCGCGTTACTTGAAGACGGTGCGAGGAGGAACTTGGCTTCCGCCGGGACTCTTGCTCGACACTAAGAGGTCTCTGGTGGACAGTTAACAAGAGATCAAATATATCAGCAGAAAGCAGAACTCTTAACAAATAGATGTAATATGGAGGAGTTTAGCTTCAGGATGACTATCAGGGGAAAGCACCAAGTCATTACGACTATATAGCACTGGGAAGGGGTCAGGATAAGGATTTGGGATGGGAGGAGGGTAAGGAACGGTGCCCAACCACTTGGACGGTCGGGGATTGAACGCCGACCTGCATGAAGCGAGACCGTCTCTCTACCGTCCAGCCCAAGTAATTAGCTTCAGGAGAGACCAAGGGAATTATTGGGTTGGAAATTCTATTCTTGATTTAAGCAACAGGTTGTCATAATATTACCCGGTAATATAATAGATGTACTCACCTATTTGTACTCGCCTATTTGTGCTTGCAGGGGTTGAGCTTTGGCTCTTTGGTCCCGCATCTCAACTGTCAATGAACTGGTGTTCAGATTCCTGAGCCTACTTGGTTCTGGCATATCTACATTTGATATGTATGGAGGCATATGAGACGTGGGGGAGCTGGAGTGTTTCAGGCGTAGGTTAGACATGTATGTTGAATGAGTTAAGAGGAGGGGGGGGAGGGATAATCCAAACAATCAGGTCTGAGAGGAGAGAAATTACCGACTACTGAAGGCCTGAAAGCCCCAGTATACAAAAAAACTATGATTTATTTTGATCCGGAGCCTATGTACGGACAGCATAAAACGTCTATCAGACTGTACTTATCTAGTCGTGCTTGCGGGGGTTGAGCTATGGTGCAACACCGGGGTTGCCAGGATCAGGTTGGGTTACAGTCACCTGTAGCAGGGTTATCTTGAGTTGATTTCGGGGCTTTTTAGTGTCCCCGCGGCCCGGTCCTCGACCAGGCCTCCTGGTCGAGGGTGGCTACAGGTGACGGATCTCCCAGTCGTGAGCTGTGAGTCTCTGTGAGCAGGTGCAGCTGGGTCATGATCTCACAACACTACATTATTGTAGTGCTGTGAGATATTCCCAACACAGTATTCACCTGCATTCATTAGACCCTTCACACCTGCCGGCATGAGGTAGTGACTTTATTCACTCTCGTGTTCTTGAGGATATCCTCATAATGCATCCGAAGTTCACCAGTGAAGGTTATCGATCACATGGGGTCTTATCATGGGGTTCGTACGTTTCTGGATAGGCAAAAGAGAGTTGCATTTTGTTACGGAGTGGGACATGGCTAGAACGTGTTGTGGTGGTAGGCAGTCAGGGCAGAGGCTGCCCTGACTGCCCCCACCCATGGGATGACTGGTGCTCATCCCATGGGGGAAGGGGTGCTGGCTCTCACCCCTGGGATTGTTTGGGGTGAGACAGCATTGCCTCACCCCAAATTCCTGACATTTCTAATGCCTTAAACGGTAATTACAGCTTCCCTGTGAGAGCTTTCGAAATGTAATGAATATATTTCCCGCTCTGGGAGACAAGAAAGTACTTACGCTCATTGAGATCACATGAGCCTAAGTACTTTTGGGCCGGACGACTCAAACAGAAAACGAAACAGTACGTCACTTTTGTGAGTCGATTTCAATTCAAATTACGTCCAAATTTGGCCATAGTGCGCATACGAGCCAAAAGTGACGTTATTTTTAAGAGGCCGGGTTGTATCAATAGCAACCTGGTTGGTCAGGTAACTTTTGGAGTTGTTTATCACTGACACTAGAGAGAATACTAGGTCAGTGCGCCACCACCACCATCACCGTTATCGTGTATTGGCCTCCGATGTCTCCCTCCTGATGGTGCCGGAGTCTGAGTCACCTGTTGTTGGTGTTATAGCTTCAGCTACTGGGAACAAGTTGCAAGTAGCACGGGCTATGGTGAGCCCGTAGTGGACTTACCTGGCACAGGAGCGGGGCACATAGCACGGGCTATGGTGAGCCCGTAGTGGACTTACCTGGCACAGGAGCTGGGCTGTGTGGGAGTCACCTGGTTTGATCTGCGGTTTATTCTCTGTCTCAGGTGACCTACGTGTGTGTACTCACCTAGTTGTGTGTGCAGGGTCAAGCATCTGCTCTTAAGCCCAGCCTTTCAACCATCATTAGTTCAATGCAGTGACTCTTTATCACTCGTTTTTTCTTATCATATTTACATTTAAAACTGTTTTGAATTGGCTTCGACAACCTCATCTATTCCGTTACGACTCTTTGAACAAAAAAATCCCCTGAGAATTTTGTAGGTGGTTATCATGTCTCCCCTTACTCTTCTGTCTTCCAAGGACGGTGAGGTTTAGCTCGCGTAGTCTTTCCTCGTAGCTCATACCTCTCAGTTCTGGGACTAAGTCTGGTGGCATACCTCTGAATCTTCTCTTAACTTTGTCATGTGTTTAACTAGCTGTGGACTCCAGGCTGGAGCCAGCCAATCCCGTGCTGCGTCACATTGTATCCAGCGTTGCCTCACGCATTGTATCCAGCGTTGCCTCACGCATTGTATCCAGCGTTGCCTCACGCATTGTATCCAGCGTTGCCTCACGCATTGCAACCCGTGTTACACCGCACATTCTAAGTAACTATATAAAGTTCTGTCATTTTAACCAAAGGCCGTTGTTACTTCCCATTGTTTTTATATCCGTTAGTTCGGCCATCAAAGTCCCAGAGGCTGAAGGCCGCGCTTAATACATTTCATTTTGTGGTTGCTACCGGCAAACAGCCTTTTGGAGCAGGTTCAGCCAGGGGCCCCAGGCCGGGATAAGGGGGACTAGGACTCCCCTATCCTACCCCAGGTGAGATGTGCTACTGGGGAGGAGGTTGGTAGGGGCCCGGGATGAGAGGAGCGCCGCGGAACCCCTTGTAAGGCAGTGAAAGTTCACAAGTAACGTTATGTCGGCGTCTTGGGGCTCGGGGTAAGCTTTCCCGGAGGAGTCCACTTGGACTGGACGGTAGAGCGACGGTCTCGCTTCATGCGGGTTGGCTTGTAATCTCCCGACCGTCTAAGTGGTTGGGCACCATTCCTTCTCCTCCGTCCTATCCCAAATCCTTATCCTGGTCCCTTCCCAGTGCTATATAGTCGCAATGGCTTGGTGCTTTCCCCTGATGGTTCCCTTCCCGGAGGAGTCTTGGCCTGTACTTGAAGACATTTAGAAGTTCCTGGTAGCAGTCTTGAGAGGTTTTCCTCTGCTTTGCTTGGTTCGTCGTCGTGTTTCCCGCTGTTATGTCCTGTTCTGCTTCAGCTGCTGCTCTCACGTTTGATCTTGAGTTTATCTTGCTCTGGTTCCGAGGATCCAGTGTCTCCTCGCGGCCCGGTCTCTTGATAGTCTGATCAACCAGACAGTTAGGGTCCGCTCTTGTGGTATGTGTGTTCCGTCGTGGTGTCACTTGGGGATTTTTTTTTTACCTGGTTGATGGGGTTCTGGGAGTTGTTCTACTCCCCAAGCCCGGCCCGAGGCCAGGCTTGACTTGTGAGAGTTTGGTCCACCAGGCTGTTGCTTGGAGCGGCCCGCAGGCCCATATTTTGCAGGGTGTTGCAATCTGTTGTAGTTCCTGCTTCTGCTGTGGTGGTGGTGGATAGTGGTGATGCTGGTAGCGGGGGGGGGGGGGGGAGGAGGGGGGCTGATTAAGTGGGTGCTTGTTTGTGTGTTTATGGTGTTTTGTTTTGGGTGTGGTTACGAGGCCGAGTGCATGTGGTGGTGGGGGGGGGGGGGTCGCGCCACACTCATGACCTGTACGTGTACACGTCTGTGTATTGTGCACCTAGTTGTGCTTGCAAGGGTCCAGCTTCACCTTTTTCGTCCCGCCTCTCAACTGTCAATCAATTCAGGAATCTGTACACAAAACACACAGAGATCCACTAAGTTCAGTAGAACTTCGGTTTCAACTCTTTTTTAACCCTGTCGTAGCTCAGTCGATTAAGGCAGTGTCTGGGAAGCTCCCGGACGCAGGTTCGAATCCACGTCACGGCCCTTGTGGATTTGTTGTGTACACAGAATTCTAGAATCTGTGCACAGAATTCCAGAATCTGTGCACAGAATTCCAGAATCTGTACACAGAATTCCAGAATCTGTACACAGAATTCCTGAATCTGTACACAGAATTCCTGAATCTGTACACAGAATTCCTGAATCTGTGCACAGAATTCCTGAATCTGTGCACAGAATTCCAGAATCTGTACACAGAATTCCAGAATCTGTACACAGAATTCCAGAATCTGTACACAGAATTCCTGAATCTGTACACAGAATTCCAGAATCTGTACACAGAATTCCAGAATCTGTACACAGAATTCCAGAATCTGTACACAGAATTCCAGAATCTGTACACAGAATTCCAGAATCTGTACACAGAATTCCTGAATCTGTACACAGAATTCCTGAATCTGTACACAGAATTCCTGAATCTGTGCACAGAATTCCTGAATCTGTGCACAGAATTCCTGAATCTGTGCGTGCGTGCGATAGAAATGATAAGATTGGGGGGGGGCTGGAAGCGTGTGGTGGCCGGGGGCGTGTGTGTGAGTAGCGACCTTGGACAGTATTGTGGGGGGGGGGGGGTCACTTACAGTATCCGGGTAGCTGTTGTTTACTTCCCGGTCTCTTGATGGGGACGTAAACACAACACAAACATAAGTGAACATCTTCCTTTGCGTTTGTCTCGTGGCGTCAGAAGCTGTGCGGGTGAAGAGGCCCACTGGGCGACTGGAGTGAGGTCAGTCCCACAGAGAGAGACCTGGGGCTACTACTCCGCCAAGCCCAGACTGGAGCCTAGCTTGGCCCCCCGAAGGCTGGAAGGGTTCCTACGGGAACCTAGATGGCGTTTGGGAATCCGCTTCAGATCAGGAAATTTAGGTATAGAGCTTCGACCGCACCGGGAGTGTTGGTTTTAATCTACGCAGCTTCTTAGTTGTTAGAACTGTTGGCTGGTGAGGCACTGAAGGCGTGCCAGTGTGGTTATCAACTATATACGCTTTTTTGTAGTGCCAAATAAGTGTGATATACGAACATTTAGGGAATAGTTTCAAAGATTCGAGATCAATGGCTCTTCATCCTTTCACTATCAGATATAAATATTCTCGAAACAATGACAGAACTTCACATGAGATCACTATAGTATGGTCAAAATAAAGACGTTAAACAACATACAGGGTACGAGACAGTCCAATCTACCTGTAGTAGGAAAGCAACATGTAAAGGATCTGGGAGTAATGATATCTGACGACCTAACGTTTAGGGAGCATAACCAAGCAAATATTGCGTCAGCCAGAAAAAATGATAGGATGGATTACGAGAACTTTTCAAATCCAGGGATCCCATCACAATGGTTGTACTCTTCAAATCACTTGTGGTGCCCCAGTCTTGAGTACTGCTCAGTACTCACTTCCGCCTTCAGAGCGGGAGAGATTACCGAATTAGAGGGAATATAGAGAACATATGTCTTGTTCTTTTCCATTTGTAAGAATACATCATAATAGTGTGTGTAGGGTGAGAGATGCAGGCATTCATCACCCTCGTGTTCTTGGGAATATGAGACGTATTCTTAGCTTTTTTACAGTGCCAAATAAGAGTGATATACGAACAGTTAAGGAATAGTTTCAAATTGACTGGAATCTCAATTTATTTTCTTCACAGTTATATTTTGCTCTGCAATTTCTTCTCCGTTATGATTGTTAATGTCATATTTGTCACGCTCTGCCCAAAAAAGGCGCTGATGCACTTTGTGCAGACTGATGAACGTGTCTAGCCTCATTTTCCTTTTTCATGTTTGTGTCTACAACGTATTGAAAAGTCTGGGTCGATTTTCACATTTCTTGGTAGTTTATATTGGTAAATGTTCGGTACCAGCGACGTTGTCTCTACTTCACCACCACCCACCTCAGCTATCACGCCTCCTCCCCCCCCCCCCACCTTCTTCCCCATCTACTTCCCCATCTACTTCCCCACTTTCTTCCCCATCTACTCCTCCTCCTCCTCTCCCTGTCTTTCCCACTTAGCTGGATGGAAAGGACAGGAGCAGCTCCTCTCCGTTTCCTTCCTACTCTCCCTCCTCTTCCTCTCCCTCCCTCCTACAATCCCTTTGTCCCTCCTACTATCCCCCTTCCTCCCTCCTACTATCCCCCTTCCTCCTCCCTTACAGGGGGAGGAGGGTTGTTCCCTTACCAGCAACACTGTAGATCAGCAGATATAGCTCCACTACACAAGGGAGGTAGTAAAGCTTTGGCAAATAACTGTGGACCAGCAGCACTAACTTCACACATAATTAAACGTTTTAAAAAGAGTGATTAGGAATCAAATCTCCAGTTTTATGGAAAATAACGAACTTCACAACCCAGGTCAACATGGATCAGGAACATCCTGTTTGTCACAGTTACTCAACCACTACGACAAAATCACAGAAGCATGAGAAGAAAAACAGTTGTAGACAAAGACTTTACACAGACATTCGGTGTGACCATGGAGTGATAGCCCATAAAATGAGATCAGTAGAAATAACGGATAAAATGAGGTGTTGGATTTTTCAACTTTCTATCTAACAGAATGCAGAGAGTAACTTTTTTTATTATTAATACATGAGGTACATCTGCATTAGTGCAGCTGCCCTAGACTATATGAAGTGGAGTACAGTGTGGCAAAAAAGCTAACTAGGTGATGCTAAAAAATACCCATCACACAGGATGGTTAGTCATACAGAGGCATCATGGTACTTTTTTATTAATACATTAGAGATTAACAGTCGATCAAATAAGATAAAGTCTAAGGGCAGTGAAACGCTCTGTACCCCAGGACAGTCCTTATCGACCACTATGTAGGGCAGGCGTAACTCTGTATCTATGTATTTATGTCTGTAGGTTAGATTAGCATTTTAAAAGCACTACAATCACCTTCTGTGCTTGATTGTTCAATAAATACCTGAACTGTATGTTTAAAACATCTCTCTCACCCTGTCCATGGAGGACAGAAGAAAATATATATATTCTGGTTAGCATTGTAAATGTCTGGCCACGTCTGTGGTAGAAAATAATAATAATAAAAAAACTGCTGCCATTTATCATTCTTATCTCGGACAAAGGCAAAAATACTAAATCCTTCGCAAATGATACAAAAATCAGCATGAATGATGGGGTCTTTAGCCTCTGTAGGGGAAAGGCCCCTGAAATATCTTCAAGCCGATATTAATAAGTCTTCGATTGGGTTAATTAAGTATTAAAATACTACACATTTGCAAAGGAGCGTAATTCTGACTGCAAAAAGTAGTTCTTAAGTTGGTAGTTGGTAGAGCGGCTGGCTACTGTCAGTGTGGTTGGCAGTTCGAGGCTCTTATTGAATGAAATGATTGATTGATAAAGATTAAGCCACCCAAGAGGTGGCACGGGCATGAATAGCCCGTAATGAATGAAATGAGTGAATGAAATAGTTATTAAGATGTCGAGGGGAGGGAATTATCTGGGGAGAAAGCGCCAAGTCATCACGACTATATAGCACTGGGAAGGGGTCAGCATAAGGTTTTGGGATGGAACGGGGGTAAAGGAATGGTGCCTAACCACTTGGACGATCGGGGATTGAGCGCCGACCTGCATGAAGCGAGACCGTCGCTGTACCGTCCAGCCCAAGTGGTTGGGCTAGACACTAGGGCGTCCACAATCGACTTGAGAATGGTCCAGGACGGACCGAAACGTCGTCGTCGTCCCTTCACCTTCTAGTGTGTGGTGTGGTCAACAAACCTAAGGAAATATCTCAAACCTTGAGATATTTCCTGGTTGTAGCAGTACAGTTTCCGCGTCTAGGTCCCTCTTGCAAGGACGGTATTTCTTGAGACCTTTCCCGCCAGCTGGCGAAGGCTGATATTGGTCTGGTCTTGTAAATAGTCTTGTCTTGTAGCGACCATTGTAATATGACAATGGTCGACTGTGATTATTTACATCTAGCTTTTTAGTCGTGATAATTAGTGTTCTCGTAAACAAATATATTATTTATGACAAATTTTTAAGACGTGGTCACTTCCTGTCCTCGCTGTGGCCGTGTTTCATCTTGGCGCTACACTGTAAGGTGAGGCAGAAAATGATTTTGTGCGTTTTGGGTGAATATTGCGTGATTTGTCCTGCAAGAGTTGGCGGCTTGCTACACGTGCTTCATGACCCGTGTGGATGGAGCGCGCAAGGGTCATATTTGTGGGCGACGGGACACTGTAACGGACGAGGTTGAAGCCATGTTGTGGCTTGCTGGAGGGGACGCAGGGAGGGGGAGGGACGGAGGGTGGAATGGAAAGATGAGTAATGAGGAAGGGGAGGGGGGGGGGTGATGAGTGGAGACTGAGGCTTGAGTTCACCTTCAGGAGTTATATTGCAGTACGGGGGTGGGTGGGGGGGTGTAGGGTCCTTGGGTCTACCTGGAAAATACCTGTAGTGGGGGTTTTGAGTTGTTTACCGCTGAAGGCTTGCCGGTGTGAGGCTTGCCTTGTAATAGGTGGATCTAAGAGGCTGTTGCTTGGAGCGGGCTGCAGTGTGGTCCATCCCCCGTGACTTGATAAAGTAGTTGGTGGTGGTGGTTCCCTGTCACAACTTTACACTTACCATAACACCTTAGGCTTGCCATAGTTCCTTAAGCTTACCATAGCACGTAGACTTATGGTAGACTTACCATAGCTCCTTAGACTTACCGCAGGATGGGATTACGGGAACCTTCAAATACAAGGATCCCATCACAATTCTCATTGGTTTTAAATCATTTATGTTGTCCCACCTAGAGTATTGCTCGTCACGCACCTTCCCCCTTCAGAGCAGGAGACATTGCTGTCATAGAGGGAATACAGAGAACATATACTGCACGCAGATATATTCCATAAACCACCTGAACTGTTGGGACCGTCTCAAAGCTCTCGCAGTGTACTCTTTAGAATGGACATCTTCAAGAGAAAACTAGCAGGTTGTCTTCAAGAACTGCCGGACTAACCGGGCTGTGGTGGATATGTGGGCCTGCGGGCCCGCTCCAAACAGCAGCCTGTTGGACCAAGCTCTCACAAGTCGAGCTTGGCCTCGGGCCGGGCTTGGGGGAATTTTTTTTTTTCCTCAAACTAAACTGGCCTTGTTAAGCTGGGGGCCAGATGTTGGATTTATGGGCCGGATGTTTATTCAATAAGACCCGGCTCCTTTTAGTTGCCCTTGTGGTGAAGGCTTAATACGAGACTCTTTCATATGGACGTTCTCGTCTTAATGTGTTTGAAGGGTCGAGCGCCAGCTCCTCAGCCCCCGTATGATCAAGTTTAGCTGTTTATTGCAGAGTTTTCCGTCTGTATGGTTTCTTACCCTAGTGACAGTGATCTCCGGAACCACTTTAAGATAGGCTCTAAGATGTTAGTTGCCCCGAGAGTCGTGGTGCTCGTGACCTGTACTCACCTAGTATCTTTAGTCCCGCCCCTCAACCTTCAATCAACTGTTGTATAGATTCCTGAGCCTACTGGGTGCTCTATCATATCTACATTTGAAACTGTGCATGGGGTCAGCCTCCACTCTACTCCATACAGTTTCAGGCGTGTGGTCTGTCCTGGTTTCTTGTCAAGGGGTCGAAACCTCGTCATTTTTCATACTTTAAATTTTTTGTATTTTCTTTACAATGTGGGTTGAGGACAGGACGCTCCTGCCTCTCTCAAGTGCTCGACCATTATGACCTGGCTTTAGACGTCTTGGAAGACAAGCAAAACGCTCATGCTATATATACACACATTTGACAAATGTGACCATGGTGTTATTGTACATAAAATTAACACAATTGGAATTACTGGCAAAGTAGGGATATGGATCCTACCTTCCTAATGAACAGAGTAATAGTGAGTAATATTTAACAAAGTAAAATCCGGATCATCCACCGTGAAGAGCTGAGTCCCTCAGGGTACTGTGCCCCAGTACCTTGCCCCAGTACCCTCATTCTCATCCTCATATCGGACATAGACAAGGACACAAACTCTAGTACCGTTTTATCCTTTGCAGACGACACTAGGATTTTCACGAGCGTAGACAATACAGACTTTATAAGAGGACACAACAAAGCTACAATCTCATGTTAATCAAGTGTTTCAATGAGTTCGATCCCAGGCGCCGGCGAGAAACAATGGGCAGAGTTTCTTTCACCCTATGCCCCTGTTACCTAGCAGTAAAATAGGTACCTGGGTGTTAGCTGGCACGGGCTGCTTCCTGGGGGTGGAGGCCTGATCGAGGACCGGGCCGCGGGGACACTAAAGCCCCGAAATCATCTCAAGATAACGCCACCTAAGACTGTGTGGGTTTAGTTATTAAACAGTTAAATATTTATGTAGCACTAGTAATGTCATATGTCAGCATTATTTATTTAATATACTTAGGTAATTATGGTAAATGGAATGGAGATAGAGATATGGAGCATTATCTGTAGTGTAGCGTAGACTGTGGTTGTGGTCAGATGTATGTGGGGTCAGGTGTTTGGGGGTGAGGGGGGAGAGAGAGAGAGGGGGGGAGACGGAGAGGGAGGGAGAGAGGGGGGGGGGAGATGGGGAGAGAGGGGGGGGGGAGATGGGGAGGGGGAAGGTATGCCTCTGAGCACTGAGGGTGTAAACGCTGCCACCAGGAGCCAGTCGTCATCACAGGAGGCATCACAGGACGCATCACAGGAGGCATCACAGGACGCATCACAGGAGGCATCACAGGAGGCATCACAGGAGGCATCACAGGACGCAGGCGCCCAGTTTTGTATTTACCTCATCAACTCCTGTATTTTTGATGATATCTTTAGTCTAGCCAAAGTTTGCCAGTACAGGCTACTGACCACACGCCTCTCTTGTCTAACTAACCATCCTGTGGGATGGGAATCTCTTGATCACCAACTGTGTAACCCTTCGTGTAACTCTTCGTGTAGTTAAGGGTAGCATCTTATACCCGAGTGTGTTTATAAACAAAATATCCTCTCACCTTTTTCTCCCTATCGTCGCCAAATTTGTCATCATTAATATGGGGATTAATCGAAGACAGCTTTTGTTGTGGGAGTGGCGGGGGGGGGGAGAGGGGAGAGGGTAGACATCTTGGAGATGGAATGGGGGAGGGAGGTTGTCATCCTGTAACTACCTCAAAGCAGTTACAGGATGAGAACTACGCTCGAGGTGTTGAGGCCTGATAAAGGCTAGTTGTATTTCCGGGGGATGAGACGTGGCTCTTGGGTCCCACCTCTCACTTAATCGACTGGTGTGTAAGCTCCAGAGCCTACTGGGCTGTGTCGTATTTACATTTGAAGGTGTGTATGGTGGTCTTACCTCCACAACTTCACTTCTCAGCGCATTTCATCTGTTGAGTATCCTGACACGAGGTGTTGGGCCGGAGGCGCGGCCAGATACGTGAGGCCCGAGCCCCACCGGATGTCCCAAAGCGCACCTCCCGGCTGCCCTGGGCGCCCCACCAGCACACGCACACGCACGCACTCTCTTGTAACTACTCTAATGCTTCTCCTCTCCTGTTGCAGCATGGAAGTCCCCAGTTGATAGTGTTTTGCCCCGCCTGTCCTCTTAACCAAAGGTAGACCTGCAGCGTTTAAGTCTCACTTGATGCAGGTTAAACAATTCTGGCCATTTGTTTACCTTTGTATGCCATAACACACTCGTTAATAGTGAGAACTTTTGAGCTCCCGAAACCCCTTCCAGGTACAGCCTGGAAGGGTGTACAAGACAATCGACTTGAAAATGGTCCAGGACGGACCGAAACGTCGTCGTCCCTTCACCTAGTGTGTGGTCTGGTCAACCTCTCCAGGTATACTGACCGCTCGTGCTACTTTACATTTCTTATAAATATGGAATTTCTGGAGTCGGGACCCGGGGCTGAGTGCAGTTATCAATTTGTTTGTCAAAGTCTGCAATATTCGTATTTATATCAGATAGATATTGACTGAGGTTTGGATATCATTCATAGAGCAGCAGTCCGGATCTTCAACCCCGAACATAGCGCAAAACATAGCCTCATACTGTTCCTTTAGGATTTCTCGAATTTCATAGTCGTCCTCTGTGTACACACGTCTCCAAATGATACCTGATCAACCGAGCCGTGACATGAGTCAGATTGCGAGTAGCGGCATCTTTAACAACCTGCATGAACCGACCACTAACTAGGTAACCCTCTCAAGTCATCCTGCTGTGATGAATTAAACACGTATGGGGCCTCGTCGGTAATGGAATGGGTACATTAGACGTCTTAAACATCTCCGTTGAATCTCTAGATCAGTTTAAGTGGTACTTGAAGACGTGTATATGCGAGCTCTGTGTGGCGTGGACCTTGACTCACGCCGTCACTGTTGTGGTCGTGGTTGAAATTGAAATAAGTTTATTGAGGTAAAATACACACAAAGGGATGAGGTAGCTCAAGCTATTCTCACCCCGTTCAGTACATCGTGTTAATATATACATAGACACACATCACAAACAATAAACGTATTACCGAACATTCTGAGAGATAAACATATACATTTCCTCCTTTACAGAGTGGTGGTGGTGGTGTAGGGATCCATCACCACTGGCCCGCTCTCTCAATTTACCACTCTGTAAAATATGTAACTTTCCCCCAACCCGTTCTCGCAAATTCGTAAAGTCAATATTGACTTATTAACTACGTACATAGGTGACATACTTAACATAATAGATACCCTTAAAAAGATTCATAGAAAACACCGACCTTACCTAACCTTGTTAGTATCTTAAGATAAGCATCTTATTGCTTCGTAATTACAATTATTACTTAACCTATACCTATTATAGGTTAGGTAATAATTGTAATTACGAAGCAATAAGATGCTTATCTTAACATACTAACAAGGTTAGGTAAGGTCGGTGTTTTCTATGAATCTTTTTAAGGGTATCTATTATGTTAAGTATGTCACCTATGCACATATTTAATAAGTCAATATTGACTTATTAAATTTGCGAGAACGGGTTGCTTTCCCCAACCGGAAACGCACGCACCCAAACAACCCACCTAACCTATTGAGGCCGATACATAGAAAATGTGAATATTACGGCGCTATCACAGTTTTCCTATGACGTCACATAGCTACAGAATTGGTCGATTCCGTAACAAATGTGACGTTTCGGGTGAAAGAAAGACAGGGAAGGGGGGTTGCTCATGCCATTATCGAGAGTTGGCCGCACAGTTCTACATTCCTGAGCAGACGGATGGGCAGGAACATGGAGTAATGGGGCTCTAATGGGGTGTCCTGAGGGGCAGGGAATGGGGTTCGCTAAAGGGGGGTTAAGGGCTTGTGATAATTAGTTTTAGCGGGGGGGGGGGAGGTCAGGGGGACCGGCTCTCTTTACAAAGGTCTCCGCCGTCCTCGGGAAACACCACCTCGGTTCCAGCACCGCTCCTATGGCAGGTAAGTCCACTACGGGCTCACCATAGCCCGTGCTACTTGGAACGTTTTGTTCCCAGTAGCCGAATCTTAAACAACCACCCGGAAAACAAGGTGGTTAAGTCCACGTTGAGTAAAGTTAAATGTTCAGGTTTATTAGTTATTTAGCTTGTTTTTAGTAATGATTAATTGGTTGATTAACTAGTACGTAATTAAGTACTTTCCTGTACCAACAACAGATATGCAACAGGTAGGTATGACCCTTTGCTTTCCTTCGGAGAGGTACTCTCTCACCTATCCCAGCAGTCTTCCAGTTACTCCAGTTCATCTAGATGATAACATTGACCAGGTGATTGATGAATATTAAGCCAACCAGGTAACCAGGTGGCACGGGCATGAATAGCCCGTAGTCATTGACCAGTAAATTTTGTTGCTAGTGTCTCTAGTCCAGCACCTTAACATATATGTCTTTGCGTGCCTGTATGTGTGTCCCAAGATGTCCTTACCGGGACAGTAAGTTTCAGGTCAGGTGTGAGCGTTTCAGGTACCTTTGGAAAGGCTCACAGTTGTTGCGTGATGCTCCGGGCGCCATGTAATTCGCCATATTATAATTCACCCATATTATAATATTATGAGGTAAAAGTGCATAATATGAGAGGCCAGTCAGTGGTAAGGGGGAGAATGAGCAACTTAGCGGCCGGGAGGCCTGGCAAGGGGGCATAGTGGCTCCAGGCTGGACTAATGTGGTGTCTTGCTCGTGTGCAGCGACGGGTCGTCGTCTGTACTACACGACCCGTCGTGGCGTTCATCAATGTGTACGCTGGAAACCGGTCTGCTACCTGGTGGTAGCAGACCGGCCTGGTCTGGAGTGTGGCCACTCCAGACCAGGCCGACGTCAGTGCGCAAGTCCATAGTCTCCTGAGACTGATGGATGCCTACTACTACTACCTGGTGGTATTCGGCCATGGGTAATTACGTTGGCTCAGAAGATAACGAGCAGGTTGCCACTGGGGGAGGATAGGACCCCACTGTTTGGTATTGAGGTCTGGCGTGGCCTTCATGGCTGCTGGACTCTCTATCCTGAATGGTAATGATGGCGCAGGCCCATCTTCTCATCATTCATATGATTGCCTCACATTATCTGGACAGAACGAGTACCGGTTTGCTGATGAATCTGGACTTGGCATGGTTAATGGATACGCGGCACTGGAATAGGAAGGAGAGTGGGAGAGAATGTGACTTATAATGTGTGAGAGACTGTATGAGAGAATGAATGTGGGTGAATTATTCATCTCAAGTCAAAGCGGTATGGGGTGGCTCTATACATATATTTAAGGTGGTGTTTTTAGATTCAGCTACTGGGAACACAAAGTTTCAAGTAGCACGGGCTATGGTGAGCCCGTACTGGACTTACCTGACTCAGACGCGGGGCTGTGACTGATTTAAGGTGATTCTGAATGAGTTATCATTCCGAATGGTTGAAAATCAGTATTGAAGACAATTAATCAAGCAGCTTCAAACTCAACCAGGCTTGCTGTTCAACGTTGCTCAGTCAGTTTCCCCTCTCCCTGCCTGTTGTTGGTCCCGAGGATCAACGTTCCCGCGGCCCGGTCTCTGAATAGGCATCCTGATTGGTGATGTGATCGCAGTTGGTCCAACAGGCTGTTGGACGCGGCTGCTTGCAGCCTGATGTACGAATCACAGCCTGGTTGATCAGGTATCCTTTGGAAGTGTTCATCAAGTTCTCTCTTGAATATTGTGAGAGGGCGTACAGTTATGCCCCATATATGTAGCGAGAGTGTGTTGACAAGTTTGGGCTCCTTAATGCTGAAAGAGTTCTCTCTCAGCGTACCTATTGCACCTCCGCTTTTCAATGGGGATATTCTGCACATACAACCATGCCTCCTGGTCTCAAGTGGCGTTATCTTCTTGTGCAGATTTTGAACCAGTCCCTTGAGTATTTTCCAGGTGTAAATTATTATGTATCTCTCCCGCCTGTACTAGAGAATACAGCATTTATAATTGGTCCCAATAATTTAGATGTTTTCTTGAGTGGATTCTAGCAGTAAATGATCTTTGCACGGTATCCAGGTCAGCAATTTCCCCAGCATTAAATTGGGCTGTTACGGCGCAACAATAACAGCCCTATTCTTCTTCTGTTCGTCTGGGAGTTCTACTCTGGGCGTAGAAGAACTCCCAAGACCCTCTCCAGGAACTAGACTTAGGTAAGAATATTCTACCCTAGAGAGCACTAGTGTCTTGAAAACTTTATCATTGGTATGACATCTCCTGTTTAAATGTTCCTTGTTATTCTACCTGTCATTTTCCTTGCAGTTGTGACGGCAACTTTGTTGTGTTCTTTACAAAAAGTAAGGTCTTCCGACATGATTACTCCCAGATCTTTTACATTGCTCTTTCGTTCTAGTGTGATTTGTGTGCGTTTTATATATGGTTTCCATTTGTATATTTTCGTTATTTCCATATCCCAGGACCTGGAACTTGTCTACGTTTGACATCATATTATTTTATGTGGCTCATTGAAAGACCTGGGGCCATATTCACGAAGCAGTTACGCAAGGACTTACGAACGTGTTCATCTTTCCTCAATCTTTGACGATTTTGGTTACATTTACTAAACAGTTTACAAGCATGACAACTTGCCAATCAACTGTTGTTATTGTTATAAACAGCCTCCTGGTGCTTCGGAGCTCATTAACCGTTTAATAATTGTAAACAAAGCCGCCAAAGATTGAGAAAAGATGCACAGGTTCGTAAGTGCTGGTGTAACTGCTTCGTGAATCTGGCCCCTGATTTACAGCAGATTGGGGGGAAGGGGTTGCTGTGTCCTCTACGTTGTCTACTCATGAACATCGTAGTGTCAAGATGATACGGTACTATAGTTTGTGTCCGTGCTCACGTTCAATATGAGAATGAGAAAAAGTACTGGAGGAAGCGCAGTACCCTGGGGGACTGAGCTCTTCAAGGTTGATGCTCCAGGTTTCACTTTCTTGACTATTATACTCTGGGTTCTGTTCTTTACGAAATTAAATATCAATCATCCTAATTTGCCAGTAATTCCTTTTGTGTGCAATAACATCATGGTCTCTCTGCAGGCGATGAGTCACAATAACGTGGCTAAAGTATGATGACCAGACCACACACTAGAAGGTGAAGGGACGATGACGTTTCCGTCCGTCCTGGACCATTCTCAAGTCGATTGTCATGGTCTCTCTCTTTGAAAGACTTCGCAAAATCTGTGTATATTGGTATATTGTATATAGTACATCGGTATATTGCTCGTCTGTCTTCCGTATCATCTAAAGCCATGTTATTGTGGCCTAGCAATTGGTCTACCTTGAGGTGATTCCGGGGCTTAGCGTCCCCGCGGCCCGGTCGTCGACCAGGCCTCCTAAGATGTAGCCTTATCTATTCACGCTATTCGAGTCCTAGGAAGATTTAGGTTTGGGTTTTAGCTTAATTTTGTCCAGACTGTATAAAATGAATAGTACCAAATTCTACTTTCTATTTGTCCATCACATCGACAATAGTACGATCGGCCCCATAGTTACAAAAAGTATTATTATCTTATCAGGAGGATGAGTTGTGAGGGCAGGCTCTTCTGAACCCATGTTGTCCAGGGGGGCCAGATTCACGAAAACACTTACGCAAACACTTACGAACCTGTACATCTTTTCTCAATCTTTGGCGGCTTTGTTTCCAATTGTTAAACAGTTAATGAGCTCCGAAGCACCAGGAGGCTGTTTATAACAATAACAACAGTTGATTAGGACGTTTTCATGCTTGTAAACTGTTTAATAAATGTAACCAAAGCCGTCAAATATTGAGGAAAGATGTACACGTTCGTAAATGCTTGCGTGAATCTGGCCCCAGGGTTGTGTAGCTGCTATGATTCCTTGAGTGTTCTGATCTTACTTCTTAGCACTCGTTTTGATAAGATTTTGATGACGTGTTATTAATGCTATCGGTCTAAACAAATTTGGTTTCTGCTTTATTGCCTCCTTTGTGTAATGGTGTCGTGCGATCTGACCTGTTTTTAGTATGTCGGGGGGGGTAAAACAGGTATTCAGGCTCCGTCTCCAAATACTGTTTAAGGTCTGTTATAGTATTTTTTTTCAATTCTTGATGAATATAGAATTTCAGGGGTGGCGATTCATGAAGCATTTGTGTAACCACTTACTAAACCTGTATATCCTTCCTCATTCTAGGAGGCGTTGTTTACATTTAATAAACAGTTTATGAGCTCCGATGCACTAGGAGGTTGTTTATAAAAATACTAACCTTGGGCTTGTGGAGTTTGGAAACGTGTAAACTGTTTAATAACTGTAAACAAAGCCGCTGTGATTAGGGAAAAATATTCGTGTTACGCAAGTGGCGGCGTTGATGTTGGATTAACTAGGCCTGGTGCTCAGGGTTTGAGGGATGGTGACCTTGAGGTGTTTTCGGGGCTTAGCGACCCCGCGGCCCGGTCCTCGACCAGGGATGCTGCCTATGGCTGTTCGCGTAGAATTCGCGTAGGATGTTGATCTTTGATGCGTTTTGTGGATATCTGAAAACAGATTCATACTGTATTCTCAGTATTTCACTCGCCTGTTAAAGTTTGGTCTTAACTTTTAACAGAGGTGCAACAGGTACTCTGAGAGAGAACTCTATCAACATCAGAGGCCCGAGACTGTTCAACACGCTTCCACTACACATAAGGCGCATAACTGGCCGACCCCTCACAGTGTTCAAGAGAGAACTGGATAAGCACCTCCAAAGGATACCTGATCAACCAACTCGTACGTCAGGCTGCGAGCAGCCGGGTCTAACAGCCTGGTTGATCAGTCCAGCAACCAGGAGGCCTGGTCGACGACCGGGCCGCGGGGACGCTAAGACCCGGAAGCACCTCAAGGTAACTTCAAGGTAACTTGCACTAAAACCCTCCAATGCTAGATGTAATGTTTGATCCAGAGTTTGAATAGCATCAATAATTTTGGGGGTTTATTTTTTATTTGACTGGTGGCCTTTTGCCCCCTCTGGCTCTCCTGGGTTTTATGATTCTTGCAGCTTTAGCTCGATCGTTTCTGTTCCTCTACGTGGCCTTCCTTGTCGTTCTTGGGATGGGGCGGGGCGTTCAAGTTGTTCCGCGAATTGTTTCTTTTCCTAGAGAGGGAACGTCGTTCTCGTTCCAGTGTGCCTCTCTTCCTCTATTTCCTTCGAGGTATACAGCTTGAACATGTATCTAGGGCTACTGAGCTTATTGTTTTCGAGGCAATGATCTAACCTTGCATTTTCTAGCTGTCCTTCCCAGTGTATTTCTGAGATGTTTATTAGTTCCCAGTTAATGTTTATTATTTGAATTAAATTTGCTGAATTCTCCTTCTCTAGGATTAGAGATTGGCTGTGCAGGGCTAGTGAAATCAAAACAATTGAACTAAAGCTACAAGAGGTCACACAGGTCAAACTATCCTGCTCTGACCGGGGGAGGGGGGGTTAGTACCCAGCAATGTTCAAAGCGGGAAAGCTTAAGCGATTTGAATACGCACAGCACCGCTCCTGTGCCAGGTAAGTCCACTACGGGCTCACCATAGCCCGTGCTACTTGCCCCTCTCCTGTGCCAGGTAAGTCCACTACGGGCTCACCATAGCCCGCGCTACTTGCCCCTCTCCTGTGCCAGGTAAGTCCACTACGGGCTCACCGTAGCCCGTGCTACTTGCCCCTCTCCTGTGCCAGGTAAGTCCACTACGGGCTCACCATAGCCCGTGCTACTTGCCCCTCTCCTGTGCCAGGTAAGTCCACTACGGGCTCACCATAGCCCGTGCTACTTGGAACTTGTTCCGAGTAGCTGAATCCATAACAACAATAACAAAGATTTGAATAGTGTGAGCATTGTGGATTTGAAGGTCGTCAGAATCCGTGCTATAATTTTCCTGGTTGATGCTATATTTGGTTTGTGATGCTCACTAAACGTTTTGTACATGTTGATTTCCTAACATAGAGACGTGACTGTGTACTGTACCCCGTATTTAGTTCAAGTTTTTCATTTTTACCGTACCTGGTATTTATCAAGGTTTAATATCATGTATTTTTTTTTAATTTCTCCAATCGAGTCTTTATATCAGCTTGTACAGTAGTTATTCAATGTCTTATACAGATGTAATTTTTCATGCTGATTTTTGTATCACTGCGAAGGCTGACACGAAGCTGTGACCTTTGTCCATCTGATATATGAGAATGAGGAAAACAGTGCCATGAAGTACAGAGCTTTTACACTGTGTTTACAGAGCTTTTCACTGTGCCTCGATTGTTTTTCTTTGATTAACTGTTACTCTTTGCATTCTGTTGGGCAGGAAATTAAAGATCAATCGGTTTTTACTTTACGTGTTATTCCTATTAATCTCATTTTATGGGCGATCACTCCATGGTCACATTTATCAAATACCTTTACAAAGTGTGTGTACAACATCTGCATATTATGTGTATGCTTCCGTGATGATTTTATCATACTGGTTGAGTTAACTGTGACAGACAGGATGTTTCTGCTCTAAATCCACCTTGACCTGGGTTGTGAAGTTCATTAGTCTCCGTAAAACCGGAGATTTGGTTCCTAATCACTCGTTCAAAAACTTGAATTCTGTGTGATAGTGCAACAGATGGTCGCCTCATGATGTCCTCACTATTAGTGCTTTCTACCTCCTCCGACACCCTCACTATTAGTGCCTTCTACCTCCTCCGACACCCTCACTATTAGTGCCTTCTACACCCCTCACAGTTACCTCCTCCGACACCCTCACACATTACAGTGACTACAACAGTACCAGCCCCCAGGCTCCCCCATATCTAACTGGCAGAACAATTTGACGTTGCCTGCGTTACTGGTGCTGCCCGCGTTACTGGTGCTGCCCGCGCTCGTCATCGGCGGCATTCCTAGCGTGAAGGACGTCCTTCATCCGTCAACATTCTCGCTACGTTATTGTAGCGTCATTGTGCTAGTTGCCACTTCTAGGAACACCTTGCTGGCACTGTCAGCAAGTGTGTGGCGGGGTTTATACAGCCCAGGAGCACGGAACCACAGCCCAGGAGCACGGAACCCCAGCCCAGGAGCACGGAACCACAGCCCAGGAACACGGAACCACAGCCCAGGAGGACGGACGGACGGACGGACGGACAGTCGCACACCTTGCGGTCGTACATATATGTGTACTGTTGTTTAGTGCACACAGGTGGGTACAGGAGCACACGACTGCTGAGACTACAGGCTGCTAACGTCCCAAGAAGTGGGTGGGAAACTAGTTTACCCACTAGTTTCCCCCTGAATACCACCCGCTAATCGTTTAACAAGCAGGTACCCAATAATGCCGGGTGAATAGAGGCGTACAGTTAAAGATTGGCGCTTAGTCAATCCTCCCCCCCAGCCAGGATACGAACCCAGGCCAAATGGTTCGCGCAGCGAGTGTGTTACCTGCTTGACTGCTTTACCGAGGACTGTTGACTCCTGCGTTCATATGTGCATGTGTGTAAAGTTGTGTTTGTGCGCCCATACTGACGCTGTATTTGGGACACAGGCTGCGTGTAGGAGCGTGATTGTGGCACAGCCTGTGGAAGGTGGGTGAGCCAGTATTTGATTACATTAGAATAACTTGGCTGCGGTTCTTGGTATTGATGAGCCGCGTGTAGTCGGGTTTCAACCATGTATATTAATGATTTTATACAAATATTATTTAATTAATCGGACGTAAATTTACGGCGCTCGAGCGGACTCAAGAGAAAAATATCGCTCTGATATTTACGACCGCGGAGTGCGAAAGTGTTTTAATTAAAATTAATTTAATTTAATGTTGTGTTCTCTCTCTCTCTTCCAGGTAAGTGGAGGACTTGTCGTCCTGTGACCCGTTGGTTAGTTGGTGGCAGCAAAGACTAGACGCGTCTCCACACGTAAGGTCTGCCAGTTTTACCTGTTGATGATTTCGAGAGTTCTACTCCTGCAGCGTGGTCTGTAACCAGCCTTCCCTTGCCATTGCCTGAGCTGTGAGGCTTGTCTTCATAGCCCAACTGCACCCAACTACCCATCTGTTATGAACTCTGATAACGATAATTGAAATTGCCTATATTATTTATATAGGCAATATTGCCTGAGCAATAGTGGGCTTCTTGAAGAAAAATCAGACATGCTGCTGGAAAAACTGCCGGACCAATCGATAGGTATTAGAAACAGGCCTGTGAGCCGCTCCAAGCAACAGCCTGTTGGATCAAGCTTTCACAGGTAAAGCATAGCCCCGAGCCGGACTTGAGGAGTAGAAGAGCTCCAAGACCCCCCTCCAGACACCGATTAATTAAAGTATTAATGAGGTGACAGGCCTTAAACATATTTAGTGCCTCGCATACCCAATGTGAGGTAGAGCAAATGATGATAAACCGTATGCAAAATTAACAGATGGGTAAGCTGTATAGCCATCTGCCCCCCATACCCAGCCTGAGTCATAGTGTCTGCTCCCCATACCCAGCCTGAGTCATAGTGTCTGCCCCCCATACCCAGCCTGAGTCATAGTGTCTGCTCCCCATACCCAGCCTGAGTCATAGTGTCTGCTCCCCATACCCAGCCTGAGTCATAGTGTCTGCACCCCATGCCCAGCCTGAGTCATAGTGTCTGCACCCCATGCCCAGCCTGAGTCATAGTGTCTGCGCCCCATACCCAGCCTGAGTCATAGTGTTTGCACCCCATGCCCAGCCTGAGTCATAGTGTCTGCACCCCATGCCCAGCCTGAGTCATAGTGTCTGCGCCCCATACCCAGCCTGAGTCACAGTGCTCCCCATACCCAACCTGAGTCATAGTGTCTGCTCCCCATGCCCAGCCTGAGTCATAGTGTCTGCACCCCATGCCCAGCCTGAGTCATAGTGTCTGCACCCCATGCCCAGCCTGAGTCATAGTGTCTGCGCCCCATACCCAGCCTGAGTCACAGTGTCTGCTCCCCATACCCAGCCTGAGTCATGGTGTCTGCCCCCCATACCCAGCCTGAGTCATAGTGTCTGCACCCCATACCCAGCCTGAGTCATAGTGTCTGCGCCCCATACCCAGCCTGAGTCATAGTGTCTGCGCCTCATACCCAGCCTGAGTCATGGTGTCTGCCCCCCATACCCAGCCTGAGTCATAGTGTCTGCACCCCATACCCAGCCTGAGTCATAGTGTCTGCGCCCCATACCCAGCCTGAGTCATAGTGTCTGCGCCTCATACCCAGCCTGAGTCATAGTGTCTGCACCCCATACCCAGGCTGAGTCATAGTGTCTGCGCCCCATACCCAGCCTGAGTCATAGTGTCTACGCCTCATACCCAGCCTGAGTCATGGTGTCTGCCCCCCATACCCAGGCTGAGTCATAGTGGCTGCGCCCCATACCCAGCCTGAGTCATGGTGTCTGCCCCCCATACCCAGGCTGAGTCATAGTGTCTGCGCCCCATACCCAGCCTGAGTCATAGTGTCTGCACCCCATACCCAGGCTGAGTCATAGTGTCTGCGCCCCATACCCAGCCTGAGTCATAGTGTCTGCGCCTCATACCCAGCCTGAGTCATGGTGTCTGCCCCCCATACCCAGGCTGAGTCATAGTGTCTGCGCCTCATACCCAGCCTGAGTCATAGTGTCTGCGCCTCATACCCAGCCTGAGTCATGATGTCTGCCCCCCATACCCAGGCTGAGTCATAGTGTCTGCGCCCCATACCCAGCCTGAGTCATAGTGTCTGCGCCCCATACCCAGCCTGAGTCAGTGTCTGCGCCCCATACCCAGCCTGAGTCATAGTGTCTGCGCCCCATACCCAGCCTGAGTCATAGTGTCTGCGCCCCATACCCAGCCTGAGTCATAGTGTCTGCGCCCCATACCCAGCCTGTGAGTGGTTACGCTGCCCAGAATGTACCAACGACGCCCCAGTGGATGCCTCACACTAACATTTACAACACCTCTACACATGATTCTATCTAATTACATTGCTCGTTAGTAACTGAACACTGCACTGCAACTGCTATGTCTTGCACGTCGGAGGCATGTTATTTTGGTAACATTGTCTCCAACGGTGAGCATTACAAGGTAGTGGAAGTGTTACAGCCGTGACTTTAGGTCACACACGTCGTGTACAGTAATCCCATATACTGGTCTGTGTGTACAAGAAGAGAAGTGTAAATACTGTACAGTACAAGAATGTCACATACAATCACGGAATCTGTACACCAGTTGATTGACAGTTGAGAGGCGGGGACCATAGAGCCAGAGCTCAACCCCCGCAAACACAACTAGGTGAGTACACTGAGCGTAACTAGTGGCTCTATGTAAAATATACAATACTATACCTGTTTTTAAGTATTTTTTTAATGTAATTATATTGCCTTAATACAATTCTAATACTTTTACCTTTGCCTAATATACTACTCTAATGAGAATTAGAGGTGCCTTAGGCACAATCAGAGGACACTGTACACTAGGGGTCCACGGGTGTTCACTACTCTCACAGCAAGCATTATAAATATTGCTGGAACAAAGGTAAAGGTATTCAAGAGGCACTTAAGACAAGTTCTTGTAAGAAGTGCTGGACCAACCAGGCTGTAGTGGATATGTAGGTCTGCGGACCGCTCCCAAGCAACAGCCTGGTGGACCAAGTTATCCCAAGTCGAGGGCCGGGCTCCCATTGTATAGTGTATCAATAATATTATTATTATTTTATTATTTGTATTATTTTATATTTATAAATTGTTTTAAAATAGTTTGTCATGTGATAGAGGGTAAGGTTAGAGGTGCATGTAAGGGGGGTGAGTTTAAGGAGGTTGTTGTGGTATGTCCGGTGGGCCGGAGGGGGGGGGGGGAGGGGGTGGTGGAGGCTGGAACGTTTGCAAGGTTGGTGTGTTGGTGTGTCCTTGTGGCTACCACCACCACTACGCCTTGCTGGTGCAACAGTACCCTCTCTCACACTCCCCCTCCCTCTCACACACACCTCACACACACCCCCTCTCACACACCACTCATACACACCCCCTCTCACACACAGAGAAGGAAAAAGACTTGGGGGTTGATATCATGCCAGACCTGTCTCCTGCAGCACATATCAAGCGGATAACATCAGCGGCATATGCCAGGCTGGCCAACATACGAACGGCATTCAGAAACTTGTGTAAAGAATCATTCAGAACTTTGTATACCACATATGTCAGGCCAATCCTGGAGTATGCAGCCCCAGCATGGAGTCCATATCTAGTCAAGGATAAGACTAAACTGGAAAAGGTTCAAAGGTTTCCCACCAGACTAGTACCCGAGCTGAGAGGTATGAGCTACGAGGAGAGACTACGGGAATTAAACCTCACTTCGCTGGAAGACAGAAGAGTTAGAGGGGGACATGATCACCACATTCAAGATTCTGAAGGGGATTGATAGGGTAGATAAAGACAGTCTATTTAACACAAGGGGAACACGCACAAGGGGACACAGGTGGAAACTGAGTGCCCAAATGAGCCACAGAGATATTAGAAAGAACTTTTTTAGTGTCAGAGTGGTTGACAAATGGAATGCATTAGGGGATGATGTGGTGGAGGCTGACTCCATACACAGTTTCAAGTGTAGATATGACAGAGCCCGATAGGCTCAGGAATCTGTACACCTGTTGATTGACGGTTGAGAGGCGGGACCAAAGAGCCAGAGCTCAACCCCCGCAAACACAACTAGGTGAGTACACACCCCCTCTCACACACCCCCTCTTACACACCCCCTCTTACATCCTTTCTCGCCGTCTCAAACCCTTTCACTCCCTCTCACACCCCTTCCCACCCATTGCCTTCTCTCCCTTCCACTTTCTCTCCCACTCCTTTCACACCCATTACCCCCGTCTCACCCCTCACTACTCCCCCTCACAATGTTGTTGTTAAAGATTTAGCTATTCAGGACGGAGTGTCCATGTAGCACGGGCTATGGTGAGCCCGTAACCCCCTCACAACCCCACTTCTCTCTGAAACCCCCACTACTTCCTCTCACTCCCTTTGCCCCCCCCATCTCCCCCTCTCCTCCCCTCTCCTACTCGGCCCACTACCACTGTTAATTGCTGGCTGCTGCTCCCCTCCCTTCATTATAGCATTGTCGCCATCATCATTATTTGCATTATTCTTGATTCTGTTTTTAATTTAGTTTAGGCGGGAGAGATTCATAATAATGTACACGTGGACAATATTAGAGGGGCTGGTCCCAACCCTGCACACAGAAATAACATCACATGAGACCAGGAGGCATGGCAGGATGTGCAGAATACCCCCGTTGAAGAGCAGAGGTGCAACAGGTACTCTGAGAGAGAACTATCAACATCAGAGGCCCGAGACTGTTCAACACGCTTCCACTACACATAAGGGACATAACTGGCCGACCCCTCACAGTGTTCAAGAGAGAACTTGATAAACACCTCCAAAGGATACCTGATCAACCAGGCTGCAAGCAGCCGCGTTCAACATGCCCATTTGTTTCCGCCATCGCCGGGGGATCGATCCCCGGTCCCTAGGATAACGAGTCCAAAGCGCTGTCCACTCAGCCACAGGCCCTGTGTGTGTGTGTGCGTGTGTGTGACGGGTGGGTGATCATGGAGCGCGCCTCGTGTGCAAGGCAGCGTTAAAGTATATACACATTCTTTGTGTCGCGAGGTGCTGCTCTTCGTCCATTGATACCGTTGAGTGTTGTTGACAGTGATTGAGAGGCGGCCATATTGTGTGTGCTCCTCGGCCAGTGTCCGACACTCCTCCATGGTGGGTACACCACACCCTCCAGCGGCTGAGTGAGAGGCTTAGGTGTCACGCCATGTGGTTTTGTGCCAGGTTTGGGTCTCACAGGTGGAGTAGGCTAGCGGAGAGTCGTGCTGCTGGAGCACTCACAGTATCACTCCTTAGTCACACTCGTGTTCTCAGTGATATTCTCATAATCCATCTTAGACTTTACCAGTACAGACTACTGATCACTAACTGGTATAACTGTGTGATGGGACTCCTTTACCATCACATAGCTAGAGCTCTTGACACACACTACCAAGTCTACCCCCTTCATATAGTCAATATTGTTTTAAATTTTGCCCCGAGGGGCGAGTTTATTGGGCAGCGCCACTCATCCTGTGAGTGGACACACCGCCACAGCAGCATGTACAACACTCCCCAAAAGGAAGAAAACCCGCTGGGTTGTCCATCGTGTAAGTTCTTCATATAGTCTAGCGCAGCTGCGTAGATGCAGATGTGCCTAAATATATGAATACAAAAGAGTAACTGGTGACCACGTGCCCCACCTGTGGTCGTCCTGAGATTTGATTTTGTTAGTTTATTATGCACCCGGTGAACCCATCCCGTGGACGCTAGTGGGAAAGGTTAGAGAGGACCACAATGGGCTGAGGTGCTGAACACTATCAAATTCATATCTAATCGAGTAACAATGACGATAAGTTAATGTGTAACAATAGTTTTTATAGGTTAACTAGAAGGGGTACCCTGTGGTGCCCAGGAGTCTCTCCACCAGCCCCATTCCCCCTTCCTGTTTCTTTACCCCTCTTCCATCCTTCCCCTCACTTTCATCTCCCCACCTTCCCTCTCTTTTTCCACTATATCTCCCCTCCTACGTGCCTTCACTCTGCCCCCACCTCTACGGGACTAACCGGATAGAGATGGGTCAGCAGTTAGTCTACCGGACCAACCGGCCCTCATATCCAAAGTGGATATGAGGGCCTGCGAGTCGCTCTGACCAACAGTCTGTTGGACCAAACTCCCACAAGTCAAGCCTGGCCTCGGGCCGGGCTTGGGGAGTAGAAGAACTCTCGGAACCCCATCAACCAGGTATGGTCCACTTATAACAGAATATAACTGTTATAACAAACTACTAACTAAAGAGGAGAATGGGTTGCCATCATGTGCAATGTTGCACCACCGTGTGTCACACAACGTCTACCTTCCTGGTAATCTTTGTCTTAGTTGTGACCTGTTGCTCGAGAAATGAAAGGTATTGTTGGGGCCGCCGCTGGAGAGGTTGAGAGGAGTGCCTTGAGTGATGGTGGGCAGCGCGCGCAGCATTACCTTCCGCAGGGAGTGGGTGGCTGTGGGGAGTCATCTCTCAGCACTTGTTGCTCCGCTATGGTCCTTGAGTATCTGTGTGTGCTGGTGGGGGGTCTGCACCTGGCCCCGCCTTGTCTCAACCCTTGCTCCAAGTCCTGTACCCCGCCCCCAAGTCCCGCCCCCAAGTCCAGCCCCCAAGCCCCGCCCCACTGCCCTGCCCTGCCCCGTCCCCCTGCCCTGCCCCGCCCCACTGCCCTACCCCGCCTCCCTGCCCTGCCCCGCCTCCCTGCCCTGCCCCGCCTCCCTGCCCTGCCCCGCCTCCCTGCCCTGCCCCGCCCCCTGCACCGCCCCGCCCTGCTTTAAGCCCCATGCCCCGCCTTACGCCCCAAGCCCCGGTCAACGTCCAGCTCCAAGCACCGCCCTGTTCTGCCAAAAGTCCCGCCCTGTCCTACCCTAAGTCCCGTCCCACCGCACCCCCACCTAACCCACACCCCCCCCCTCCCCCTCCCTACCCCACACCCAAGCATTGTTTACTCATTTTGAGCGTTAGGGGGATATTTTAGGGTAAGATGAGCCGTGGCGCGGTGTTTACGTCTAGGGCAGGTAAGTGTCATAAACAGTCGTGACTCACCGGCCGCTCCAAGGTAAATGTTTTGTAACTTCTTCAGGTGCGAGGGCGTGCCCGGAGGCCAGCCTCCCTGCTCATCCTCGCCCCCTCCTCATCCTCCTCATCCTCCTCACCTGCTCATCCTCCTGGCGGTTGGGGCCAAATTGTAGTATCAAGTAAAGATGATACAGTAATTGTAATTATGTTTAGGTATGAACTGTGTAAAGGGGTTTGCAACAGACTCCGGGCTGTCTTTGAGGAATGTAAGTTGCTTCAGTTCTCCGTGATGAGTGTGGGTGATTATGACTGGTGAGGGTGGGTGGTGGTGGTCGGTGAGCCGGGGTGGTGTGGTGTGGTCGGGCGGGAACGCCTCAAGGTGCACACGTGGTGGATGGTGTTGGTGGTTAGTGTCTATACAGTACTGGTGTGTGGGTGTTAGTACCCCTCTCACACACTCTCCTCCCTTCCCTCACTCACTCACTCACTCACTCACTCACTCACTCACTCACTCACTCACTCACTCACTCACTCACTCACTCACTCACTCACTCACTCACTCACTCACTCACTCACTCACTCACTCACTCACTCACTCACTCACTCACTCACTCCGCCCTCCCTCCCTCCCTCACATAAATTAGTAACGGCCGGCTTGTGATACTCCACGCCACTCACTATAACTTGAAACCTCCTTTCTGACTCTGCTTCCCGTCCGTCAGGTACTCCCTTGCCCAGTCCAGTGTTTCCCCCAGTTACCCCAGTCTGGTTCTCCACCTTGTACACCAGTTTTTCAAGAGGAAAGTCTTTCTTGTTTATTACCAATTTTAGGTGACAGGTGACTGAGTACGTTTTCAGCCTCCTTCATCAGTTATGGTGAGATTAGGGCTGGCGCCATTGATTTTTTTGATGTTTGGTTTCATCAAGTGTTTTCTTACCTCTTCTATATTGTTATTCATTGTTTTTTCCAGCTTTTCATCTCACAAGCTTGACCTCCATGTTGGCTTTATCCATGCTGGCTTTATCCATGTTGGCTTTATCCATGTTGGCTTTATCCATGTTGACTTTATCCATGTTGGCTTTATCCATGTTGGCTTTATCCATGTTGGCTTTATCCATGTTGGCTTTATCCATGTTGGCTTTATCCATGCTGGCTTTATCCATGCTGGATAAAGACCAGCGGAGGCGGCTAGTTTATGGTGCACCCCATACTCATGCTGTGAGCGGTAGCGCCATAAAGGATTACAGAGGGCGCAAAAGGTCCTTATCAGACCTCAGCTGAGATTAACAATTACATCTGGCCTGCACACACCTTATATTGTCAGCTGATAAGAGAGATTGTTCCACTTCAATAGCTATGCATTTACAGTTAATCATAATGCATTTATGGCAGGTCCTTTCGCTAATACATCAATGTTTGAGCTGTGGAAATATAGACATTAGAAGGTGATAGGAAGTGTGTGGGAGAGTCCTGGGGGGAAGTTACCTGGTGATCTGGACCTGGTGACAGGAGTCAAGCTCCGATTGATTGATTGATTGATGAAGATTAAGCCACCCAAAAGGTGGCACGGGCATGAATAGCCCGTAAGTGGTGGCCCTTTAGAGCCATTACCAGTATCACTAGCTGATACTGGAGATCTGTGGAGGTGCGAATGTACCCTGCGGAAAGGTCGTGACCTCTCAAGCTCCGCTCATCTCACTTCTTAAATACCTGGGGCCAGATTCACGAAGCAGTTACGCAAGCACTTAAGAACCTGTACACCTTTTCTCAATCTATGGCGGCTTTGTTTACTTTTATTAAACAGTTAATGAGCTCCGAAGCACCAGGAGGCTGTTTATAATAATAACAACAGTTTATTGAGAAGTTTTCATGCTTGTAAACTGTTTAATAAATGTAACCAAAGCCGTCAAACATTGAGGAAAGATGCACACGTTCGTAAGTGCTTGCGTAACTGCTTCGTGAATCTGGCCCAGTCTTATCAGAGTCTGAGGAATAAGCTCCTGGGTGGGCAGCCCGGTCTCTCGCCACTCCGTAAAGAAGTGCAACTGTTTAGCCTAACCAGCAACGTACAAATCCCAACTATTCTGCCTAACTTATCGAGGCCGATGCATAGAAAACGTCAACATTACGCTCCTTTATATTTTAGCAATTCGTTACAGTCGATTTTGTGACAATTGTGACGGTAGTGTAGTAAGTACAACTTGATACCTGATCAACCAGGCTGTGACTTATACGTCAGGCTGCGAGCAGCCGCGTCCAACAGCCTGGTTGGGGATAGTCCAGCAGCCAGGAGGCCTGGGTCGAGGACCGGGCCGCGGGGACATTGAACCCCGAAATCGCGGCAAGGTAAGGGTAGGGGTCTTCACAATGTGCAGGAAGAGGAAGTTGGTTGAGGAGAGTCGTTACGTCAGAAGGTGGAAGTAAGGAGGATGGCTTGAGGCTTCAGAGCACTTGAGTTACTCCAGCCTAGTGTAAACAAACACACGTGACTGGTGTTGTGATGCCTCGCCTCATTCTCCGGTTAAGGTGGCCTGCTCGCTTACACCCCCATGTGCTCGCTTACACCCCCATGTGCTCGCTTACACCCCCCCATGTGCTCGCTTACACCCCCCCATGTGCTCGCTTACACCCCCCCATGTGCTCGCTTACACCCCCCCATGTGCTCGCTTACACCCCCATGTGCTCGCTTACACCCCCCATGTGCTCGCTTACACCCCCCATGTGCTCCCCAGTTACCCAGCTGTGTGCTGATGCCCGTGGTGGATGTCCCGTCCGTGTTTACATTGAGTTTTCCCTTACCGGGCTGCGGTGGGTCTGTGGGCCTGCGGGCCGCTCCAAGCAACAGCCTGGTGGACCAAACTCTCACAAGTCATGCCTGGCCTCGGGCCGGGCTTGGGGAGCATGAAGAACTCCCAGAACCCCATCAACCAGGTATCAACCAACCAGGTATCCACCTGATTCCGAGGTTTCTGGCCCGGTCTCCCGGTTTCATCAGACACTTTTGCAGTTCCAGGCACCGCAGACCGCTTGAACGAGAACACATGTTGGCAGCGTGGTATTGTTTCTGTTTACTTACGTCACTTCCGCCTTCTCTGGACACAATACTGACAGCTGGTCACTCCTCGTAGTGTAGGCTCAGCTGGTCACTCCTCGTAGTGTAGGCTCAGCTGGTCACTCCTCGTAGTGTAGGCTCAGCTGGTCACTCCTCGTAGTGTAGGCTCAGCTGGTCACTCCTAGCGTAGGCTCAGCTGGTCACTCCTCGTAGCGTAGGCTCAGCTGGTCACTCCTCGTAGTGTAGGCTCAGCTGGTCACTCCTCCTAGCGTAGGCTCAGCTGGTCACTCCTCGTAGTGTAGGCTCAGCTGGTCACTCCTCGTAGTGTAGGCTCAGCTGGTCACTCCTCGTAGTGTAGGCTCAGCTGGTCACTCCTCGTAGTGTAGGCTCAGCTGGTCACTCCTCGTAGTGTAGGCTCAGCTGGTCACTCCTCGTAGTGTAGGCTCAGCTGGTCACTCCTCGTAGTGTAGGCTCAGCTGGTCACTCACCTGGCACACAACACTGGGTAGTCCAGCTGGACCTGACATCTATAGGGGCCGCAGTATTCGTAATTATTTATTGCAGCTGTAATTAGATACAGTAGATAAATAATCTGTTATCGATACGGGAAGATATGTTGGCTGTGAGGGGTGGCTGAAGAGTTTTAGAAGCGTTCGACGTTTATTCAGCACAGGAGGTGGAGCCGCCGGCTCAGCGCAGCCTCAGCATGTTACATCGGCAAAACAAGTAGTGCTGAGAGTGGTGGTGGTGGTGCAGCGCTTGCATCACCAGGAGAGTCAGCAGCAGCAACAGCAGCCGGTGTGGCCGGTCAAGCAGGAGAGGTGTCGCGGGTGTGGTTACTGGTATTACTGCAAGTGGTTCATGATGGAGCCAGACATAACTGCTTTCTTCCTCGCGAGACCGCTCGGAATATATGTTAGGGCGAGTCCACCGATCTCCTAGTTTAGTTGATAAGGGCCCCGTGCCCGTCCTGTGAGTGGTAGGGCATCCTATACCCGTCCTGTGAGTGGTAGGGGCATCCTATACCTATATGCGCCCATATAGGCTAAGCATTGTATAGCTTCCTTTTCTGGGAGGCAGAGTGGCATGGCTGCCGACCACTGGGAGGCGAGGCTGCCATCCACTGGGAGAGTGTGGCATGCCGCCTTATCACAATGGAATGTGGCCCACTGCCTCGCTATGACGGTAGTCATTGTTTCTCCAAGTGGGGAGTCATCCCACAAACACCTGCACGCTAATGCACACTCCTGCACACTAATGCACATGCCTCACGCGAGATACAACTACACACTGACACATTCCTATACGCTCCTGCCTCTCACAGTTGCTGGACCACTACGAGGGCCCTAGATGCCATGGAAGATAACCAACACGCTAATATAATATACACAGGTTTCGCAAAAGTCTTCGACAAATATGACTATGGTGTTACTGCATACGAAATGCGTTCAAAAGGAATTACTGGCAGAGTAGGGATATAGATCTTAACTTCCTTATGAACAGAGTAATAGTGAGTAATATTTAACATGGTAAAATCCGGATCATCCACCGGGAAGAGCTCAGTCCCTCAGGGTACTGTGCCTGCTCCAGTACTCTTTCTCATTCACATATCGGACATAGACAAGGACACAAACTCTAGTACCGTGTTATCCTCTGTAGACACTAGGATTTTCACGAGCGTAGACAATACAGACTTCGTAGAGGACACAACAAAGCTACAATCTCATGTTAATCAAGTGTTTCAGTGGGTCACAGAAAACGACATGATGTTTAATGAAGATAAGTTCCACCTCCTTTGTTATGGTAAAAATTCAAATCTGAAAACGTAAACAACACACACAAAAAGCAGTCATACCACAATATTGAAAGAGAAAGCAGTATAAAAAATGCGAATAATCACCACGGAGATCCTTACTATTAAAGAACACAATAACGCAGGTGTCATAGCTGCAAGAAGAATAACAGGTTGGATAACTTGAACCTTTCAAACAAGTGATGCCATACCAATGATACTTTTTAAGACTCTAGTGCTCTTTAGAGTGGAACATTGTTTCGCTAGCACTCCCATTCAAAACTGGAGAAATTGCTGACCTAGAGAACCTGCAAAAGCCTTTTACTGTGCAAATCCACTTAATAAAAGGAATCCACTCAATAAAACATGTAAATTATTGGGACCACTTAGAAATGTTTAATGTTAAATCTGTATTATATTTAGCGCGGGTGGGAGAGACATAATAATTTACACTTGGAAAATATTTCGAGTAGTGTCTCCCGATTTCCATTGGAAATAACTCCACGTGAGACCAGGAGGCATGACAGGATGGGTAAAATATTCTTTGAAAAGCAGAGGTGCAATAGGTACACAGAGAGAGAGAGAGAGAGAGAGAGAGAGAGAGAGAGAGAGAGAGAGAGAGAGAGAGAGAGAGAGAGAGAGAGAGAGAGAGAGAACGAGAGAACGAGAGAGAGAGAGAGAGAGAGAACGAGAGAGAGAAAGAGAGAGAGAGAACGAGAGAGAGAGAGAGAACGAGAGAGAGAGAGAACGAGAGAGAGAACGAGAGAGAGAGAGAGAGAACGAGAGAGAGAGAGAACGAGAGAGAGAGAGAGAGAGAGAGAACGAGAACGATAGAGAGAGAGAGAACGAGAACGAGAGAACACTATCAACATCGAGGGCCCAAAACTTCTCAACTCTCCCTATACACATAAGAGGCATAAACTTATTTCAATATCATTCAGGGTTCCTGTCCATTATCCGAGGAGCTTTAGGACAACAAACACAATTTTCTGTGTAACCCATGTTGTATGCTAAAGTTTTAATTGAATACAAATATTAAAGGGGTCGTAAGAGAAGAGTATACGCGAGCACACGTGGGAGACCCTACAAGGCTCCCCCGGGTGCTGTATATCCTCAACGTGGAGGCTGAGGGTCCCTACCCCACAACCAGAGGTGGTGTATGAGGTGTTACCAGCCTCACAAAATATTCTTCCCGGCAGCACGTGGCTACGGGAATTACTATATAAAAAGTTGGGACGCAGCAACCCGTTCTCGCACTTTCGTACAGTCAATATTGACTTATTAAATAAGTGCATATGTGACATACTAATTTATTGTGAATATTTTAGTTTACCTTGAAAAGCTTCATAGAAAACACCGACCTTACCTAACCTTCTTAGTATGTTAAGATAAGCATCTTATTGCCTCTTAATTACAATTATTACTTAACCTATTATAGGTTAAGTAATAATTGTGACGCAGATCAGTTTCCTGCAGATAAATGTGTGTAGATGTTTGGAAACTTCTCATTTTTTGTTATTACTTCGAGGCATAAGTGACAAATGTGCCTCCTTCAGAATTTTCATGATACACAGCCTATTGTGAGCACTTAGGTCCTAGTCCTACAAATTCAAACAGTTAGGATTTATGGTAACTTCAAGTGAGACTTCAAATATATTGTAAGAGACGATTTTCATTTAATAACTACAAACGTCATCTCTCCTGCAAATTAAGATCCCGAAGCAAATCTTGTTTAACAGTGAAATGGTGTTAAACCAATTCAGATAGGCCTACATGGCGTTATTTATTGATTGTATTTTGTATATTGTAACTAAGAAGTGAAAGCATTTTTGTGTCACGGAACAGAGAGAAAGAAATGATTGGTGAAGCTGTTGGTGTGTACCTGGGTGAGGTTCTGCCCGCCAAATACACCCCGAAACTACAACGTTGGTACAACGTTCGAACAAGTTTTAACACCTCCTAACCAGTTATAACAACCAATATAGCAAGTTGTAACAACGTTCTAATACGTCATAAACACGTTAAGCGAAGATGTAACTACTTTGTTACAAGTTGTAACAAGCGGAAAATAGAGACAGTTTGGGTTTGTGTTTCCAGGGCGGGAGTTGTTCTACTCCCCCAGGCCCGGCCCGGGGTCAGGCTTGACCCGTGAGAGCTTGGTTACCTGTGAGTATGTTCCCTGTCTGGCCCTCTCTGGCCCGGCCCGCCCCGGCCAGGTTAATGGTTATCCTCGCTAGTGCCACCTGGAACCAGGAGTGGGGTCATACCTTGAAGTGGTTCCCGGGATTAAGTTAAATTACTTGGAAGGTCGCATTGACTCCCCCCCCCCCCCCAAAAAAAAAAAAAAAAAAAACGCAGGTTCCCCCACTCCTGACACCGGTGAAAAGCTTGTATCCTCTGCTTGATACCTGCTTGAAGGGGTTCTGGGAGTTCTTGAGAGGTTCTCAAGAATGAGGGGATCTCACACCTCTACGTCATCGCACGCCTAAAACAAGACTAACCCATCCCATCCTATCCTGACGTGTCCTAACACATCCTAGCCTAACCTGGCGAAAATAAAAGATGCAATTTTGTGTCTTATATATGGACGGGATGTTTCAAGTCACCACGTCGTGATAGCGGTCATCTCGGTACAGGTTTTTAGATCGCCGTGAAGGCTAGAGTTAGGTGCTTACTGTGGCGGTGGCTAGCCTACCTCCGGGGGTCAGCCTACCTCAGGGGGTCAGCCTATCCCGGGAACCAACCTACCCCGGGAACCAACCTACCCCGAGGGCCAGCCTACCCCGGAGGGCCCCGACAGTGTTTACACTCGGGCCACAAACTGTGGAGTGAGCCTCACTGCCCTGGGCCCGTCTCCACATACTTATAGCCGTGTTTACACAGTTTTTAGTCAGGGGCGTATTTTAGAGGGGGCGTTCAACAGGATAATAATAGCAGGTGTAGAGGAGGGGAAGGTGACTTGTTGGGGCGAGTGCTACTTGTAGTGGGCGCTCTCTCCGTTCCTGGTGCTGCGTGCACGCTCCCCACCATTCCTGGTGCTGCGTGCACGCTTCCCACCATTCCTGGTGCTGCGTGCACGCTCCCCACCATTCCTGGCGCTGCGTGCACGCTCCCCACCATTCCTGGCGCTGCGTGCACGCTCCCACCATTCCTGGTGCTGCGTGCAGGGCTGCCACCATTCCTGGTACACTGTGGGCGTGAGGAGATGCGAGCTGGCGCCTCCTGGAAGGGGAATGACTCACACACACACACCCCAGAACAGCAAGGTATTATCTCTGGCAATGTTATGTGATATTCACCGCAGTAAACTGATAGCTTTCATTAGTCACTCGTGGTATCGTGTGAAATATGTCTCGCACGATACAATGTTTATCTTGTTAAGTGATGGTGTGTGTTGGTGGTGGTGAGCATTGATGGTCTTGTAGTGGCCATCTTCTCATTTCTTCAAAATCATCAAAAGAATATTAAATATACCCCTAAGGATACCCGATCAACTTGCCTGTGATTCATGCATTTGACCGCAAGACATTGATCCTCGAAACTACCTAAGGGTAACCTGGAGGAACCGAGTAATTACTCCGCTGCTCGTAGTCTGACATACGAGTCAGCCTGGTTGATGAGGTAGTCTGACATACGAGTCAGCCTGGTTGATGAGGTAGTCTGACATACGAGTCAGCCTGGTTGATGAGGTAGTCTGACATACGAGTCAGCCTGGTTGATGAGGTAGTCTGACATACGAGTCAGCCTGGTTGATGAGGTAGTCTGACATACGAGTCAGCCTGGTTGATGAGGTTGTCTGACATACGAGTCAGCCTGGTTGATGAGGTATCCTTTGGAGGTGATTATCTGGATTTGACCTGGAGTGTACCTGGATGCGGTTCTGGGAGGTCATCTATAAGGAGGAGGAGGTCAATAAGATAAGCATCTTATTGCTTCTTATTTACAATTATTACTTAACCTATCAACGGTATAGGTTAAGTAATAATTGTAATTAAGAAGCAATAAGATGCTTATCTTAACATACTAAGAAGGTTAGGTGAGGTCGGTATTTTCTATGAAGCTTTTCAAGGTAAACTAAAATATTCACAATCAATTAGTATGTCATATATGCACTTATTAAATAAGCCAATATTGACTATAAGCAAGTGCGAGAACGGGTTTCATCTACTCCCCAAGTAGAAGACCAAGTAGAAGACCCAACTAAATATAAAGTTTTCTTTTTAACACTGTGAAAGGTCGGTAAGTTATGCCCCTCATGAGAGAAAAGTGCCATGGGAAAGCCTACCAGCCTTCCAGGAAGAGTTGGAAACCAATAATACCGGTGCAGGTGCTGAACCTCTTGACAGGGATGAAACTGAATGAAGTACAACTTCAGGAAGTTGAAAAATCTAATTCAGTGCTCTCGGATAATGATGACAGTAGACAGGAAGTGTAACAGACAGTACTGACAGACCCACCCAAAACAGACCTCGATAGAGACACACCAGAAAGACACAGTTGCAAATTCTATACAAAGGGCATTTACATAGATATTCTGGGAAGAGAAATGGATTAGTTACCCTCATCCCAGAAAATGTCTATTGTACTTAGGAAGGCAAAATGTTGTTTTGAATCAACGTGCAGGTGTTTCCGTCCATACGTGTTCATAACCACTCGAGGCCAGAAAATAATGTAAGGGTCGAGGGTGATGTAAGGCCAGTAGGCCTGGGATGACTCTAGGCCAGTAGGCTCGGGGGTGAGACTAGTCTAGTAAGCCCGGGGTGAGACTAGGCCAGTAGGCTAGGGGTGAGACTAGGCCAGTAGGCTCGGGGGTGAGACTAGGCCAGTAGGCTAGGGGTGAGACTAGGCCAGTAGGCTCGGGGTGAGACTAGGCCAGTAGGCCCGGGGTGAGACTAGGCCAGTAGGCTCGGGGTGAGACTAGGCCAGTAGGCTGGCGGAGGAGGGCCGCGTTTAGGCGCGGCAGGGCGGCACGCCGTCTTGAGAAGGGACCCTTGAGCCAGCATTTAATGGACGCCAGCGAGCCCAGAGTAAGGCAAACAAACAGGAGTGAAGAGGTGAGAAAGACCCTCAGAGGATCTCTTACTGTGTAACGGGAGGAGGTCTTGGCCAGGAGCTGGGACGGGGAGGGTAGGAGCACCTTGGTGGGACAGGGAGAGGGGTGGGGGGGCAGGAAGGTAAGGAGGGAGAGGAGCGGGAAAGGTGGTACCGGAAGAGGTTGCAAGCGAGGCCACTTAAGAGAGCTTTAGAGTGCGGGAATCAGAATACAAGAGCAAACAGAGCACATTCAGAGTGGTCAGTTAATGGTAACCCTTTGGTTGGTTACCTTCAGGTCGTTCTCGCACACATTGTTTATATATACATTAAACTGTATTAACTATCTCATCAAGACTTAACACTTGCTTACTTATATACTTCTTGGGGTTCACTTTCTGAGCACAGTACGTTGCTCAGTAACCTTTTATCCACTACCGCCTGTGGGATGGTATGGGGGGTCCACTACCACCTGTGGGATGGTATGGGGGGTCCACTACCACCTGTGGGATGGTATGGGGGGTCCACTACCACCTGTGGGATGGTATGGGGGGTCCACTACCACCTGTGGGATGGTATGGGGGGTCCACTACCGCCTGTAGGATGGTATGGGGGGTCCACTACCGCCTGTGGGATGGTATGGGGGGTCCACTACCACCCGTGGGATGGTATGGGGGTCCACTACCGCCCGCGGGATGGTATGGGGGGTCCACTACCGCCCGCGGGATGGTATGGGGGGTCCACTACCGCCCGCGGGATGGTATGGGGGGTCCACTACCGCCCTCGAGATGGCTGTGAGCGTTGACACAACCACCCCGCGCCAGCAACAGCAGCTGCAGGACCCAGCTGCCGGGAGGAGAAACAGAAAATATGAAGCAGAAACAGCAGGAGGAGGAGCATCAGCAGGACCAGGATGAGGAACAGGAGAAACACACAAGCACCAGCAGCAGCATGAGGCGCTGCTGTTGCTGCAGCTGCTGCAGCGTGCGTGTCAGGCCTCCATTCTTGTGCCCTCATCATGCAGCAGCCAGCCAGCCAGCCGCCTTCCCCACACAAGACGTTATAAAGCAATTCTCCCCAACGCCACCCACGCCCATCTGCGCATGTGTGTGTGTGTGTGTGTGTGTGTGTGTGTGTGTGTGTGTGTGGGTGTGGGTGTGGGTGTGGGTGTGTGGACCACGTCACATGGTCCTGGTAGACACGTCTTCATGTCATCGTCCTGGTAGACACGCCTTTGTCATCGTCCTGGTAGACACGCCTTTGTCATCGTCCTGGTAGACACGCCTTTGTCATCGTCCTGGTAGACACGCCATCATGTCATCATCCTGGTAGACTCGCCATCATGTCATCACCCTGGTAGACACGCCATCATGTCATCATCCTGGTAGACTCACCATCATGTCATCATCCTGGGGTATTCCTCGCGCCTCGACCCTGACCTCTAGTCCTGGCGATGAAGAGCGATAACTCGGCATGAATGATGAATCGATGAGGGCAGTCTGTCACGCAGGCTCGGCACCTGCCGGAGTGGCTGGCGGGGGGCGGAGGCTTCAACCACTGGTCGATATGAAGCCCTCAGACTACCTCGACATGAACCCCTCAGGCTACCTGTCACCCTCTATATCCCAGCTGGCAAAAATGGGCTCTAGCAACGGCAAATCAACGCTGGATAAGTGTCAGATTCGCACTCGGAGTAAGCATGATTCCCCCAGCGACCGCCCGTGGCCCCCGACAAGCACTAGACAAGTCCCACGCGCAGTAAAGACATGGATGAATGTTGGTGGGGCTGGTAGCCGGGGCGACCTTGAACCACGGTCAGTTAATAAAATAGACTCATTTCCTCATAATGGCGGCCACCACAACCATCACGTGTGTAATAGTGACGGA